>NC_083348.1:38544625-38606497 GCF_019175385.1 Lycium barbarum | reverse complement strand
ACCCTGCTAGTAGAAACCTTATTTCCATGCTTGTCCCCATTTCGTTTCTTCCACAACTCCCACATAATTATAGAAGGTATAGCATAAAAAAATAGGCTTCAGTCTAGCTAGTGTATCAGTAGTCCACCATTTTGTAATCACTTGATGCAAGTTCAAGTCTGCAATGTTGATACCAGCAGCAGCACAGAAATAAGACCAGGCCCTTTGAGTAGTTTGGCACTTCAACAAAATATGTGGTACTGATTCTTCTGTAGGTTCTGCACAGCAAAAACACTTTGATGGCATATGGTTTCCCCAGCTTCTAATCACATCATCCAGAGGTATTTTGAAATGCCACACCCTCCACATCAGGAAGGCTATTTTGAATGGCAGGCCTTTCACCCAAATCTTCTTGTATGCATCCCTAGGCTGACCTCTAGATCTTAAATACTCCCAAGTTGATTTCACAGAAAACTCATCCCTAGCTTCCAGTGTCCACCATGGTTTGTCAATTTCATCAGAACTACTATGAGGGTGTACTTCATGCAGTATATGTTCAGCAAGTTCCTCAGGTAAGCAGTTCCTCATAATATTTTCATTCCACCTGCCTTCTATAACCACATCAGCAACATTATTGATGTTCTCATCACAATAAAAATCAGGAGGGGTAAGAAAATAGAGTGGTCCCAGCCCAGACCAATTATCAAACCAGAATAAAGATGAGCCCATTCTGAGCTACCACCAAATGAGATGATCAATTGCATCCCTTGCTCCCAACATTTTTCTCCAAACATGAGAGCCTTCTTTCCAATGTACCAGAATTGGATTATTCTTTTTTAAGTATTTGTTGCTCATAAATGAACTCCATAAAGAAGGCCTGGTTCTGAAATTCCAGCAGAGTATTGAAAACAAGGCCATAGACATATCCTGCAGCCTTCTAAAACCAAGTCCACCTTCTTCCTTAGGCATACAGACCTCATGCCATTTAGCCCAGTGTCTGTTAGCCTCACCAACAGAATTGCTCCAAAAGAATTGAGCAAATATCTTGTTTAGCTTATCAATCACAAAGGAAGGAGCATCCATGGCAGCTAGTAGATGGATTGGCATTGCCTGTAATACATGAGCCAACAAAGTGGCTCTTCCACCAAATGACAGCAGTTTGCCTTTCCACCCCTGAAGCTTGTTTCTTACTTTGGTGATCAGATCAAAGTAAAAGGCCAAGCATGCTCTACTATAGTAAATAGGATAGCCTAAGTACATTAAAGGAAAAGCATGTCTGCTGATGCCAGTAACTCTCTCAACTTTCAAAACAGTTGCCTCATCCACCTTGTCACGCAAATATACTGAGCTTTTTGCCTTGTTTATCAGCTGACCAGAAGCAATCTCATATTGAGTTAAGACATCCATTATCAAATTCAAAGAGATCTCACAAGATGATGTAAATATTATGGTATCATCTGCATATGCTAGATGATTTATTTTTGGACTCCACTTAGGCAAACCAAAACCAGTATACCACAGATTATCATGAACTGCATTTAATCCTCTTGACCATACTTCAGCAGCAAGGATAAACAAGGTTGGTGATAAAGGATAACCCTGCTTGACACCTCTGGTAGAATGGAAGAAACCATGTGGCTGACCATTTAGAAGGACTGAATACCAATTGTTACCTATGAGCTCATGGATTAGACCAATGAATCTTTCACAAAACCCTATTTTCCTCAGTACTTTAGTGAGAAACAGCCATGACAGCCTATCATAGGCCTTTGTCATGTCTAGTTTCATGACCACATTTGGCACTACAGCATTTCCATTCTTCTTGCCTTTGTTAGTTCTCAGCCTTATATCAGTTATGATCTCTTGAGTTAGTAGAATGTTTTCTACTAAACTTCTATCTCTCACAAAACCTGCCTGATTCTGAGAAATCGGGTCTGGTAACAGATGCACCATTCTTTCATACATAACTCTAGAAATTACCTTGTTCACAAAATTGCTCAAACTTATTGGTCTCATGTCACCAAAAGTTTGAACATCTTTCTTTTTAGGCAGAAGAACAAGGTGTGTGTGAGTTATGTACCTAGGCAGGTCAACACCTCTGAGAAAATCCCATACCATGTTGAATAAATCATCACCAACAACATTCCAGCATGTTTGAAAGAACAGACCTGTGAAACCATCAGGTCCTCCTGCACTAGTACTACTCAGACCAAAAACTGACAGTTTCACTTCCTCTTTGGTAAGACCTGCAACCAAATCCTCATTCTGTTCCCTTGTGATCATAGAAGGGACATGATGCAAGATATCAAATCTTGCAGGATCTCTATTTTGAGGATGCTGATGAAACTAATCCTGAAAAAATCTCAAGGCCTCATCTACAATAGCATTTTCATTTTCCAGCCACTGCCCTTTACTATTTTGAATCCTCTTCAGCTGAAGCATTTTCCTTCTACCATTGACATAATTATGAAAGAACTTAGAATTCTTATCACCATCTTGAAACCACTCCATACCTGCCTTCTATTTCCAGTATTCCTCCTCTAGATTTGGATGGTCGCTCTTACACTTTTTTTTTTATGACTAGGGAACCCGCAGACGCAACCATTTCATTCAACGATTTCTTAACGTTCAAAATTTTCACTAACTCCTAAACATTCAAAAAAATATTTGGCAGAATTTTCATTGTAAATAAAACTATCCCAAAGTGTACACCGGTCCAATCTCAACTACAATCAACGCACACAACATTCCATGTACTCAGTATAACTCTCAGTTGCACATATGACGTTAAAAAAAACTTTCGAATCAACCGTGACATCTAGCAGAGGAGGATATGCATGTCCTAGCCGTCTGCGGAATAAGTATTACAACAATTAGACTAGATTCAACTCAATGCACGAATAAGGAATGAAAGAAGGGGAACCATCCTAGATGTTCAGCAGCCTCAAGGTCACAAATATGGGTGCCTACATACCCATGAACAAGATTCTACTAAACACTACTCCATGACCCGGAACGTAAAGCCTCGGCTCTGATACGAACTTTGTCACGTCCCAAAGTACCCGCTAGATGCGATTGGCACCCAGCAAACACCACCCGCCAGGCGAACCATATACCATACTCTTAATCATTTATAAAAGCACTAAAACAAAATAAGTGCACGTCCAACAACGTTATTAATGATAAAAATGCGAAATAGTCGCCAACCAAATCCATAATTGATTTACGAAAACCAACCAACGCTAAGATAAAAAGAATCTCTAGCCCACATCCCACGCTAAGACCATGGAGCATCTAACAGAGTTACATGAGTTTGAGTGTCGGGCATGTAAACCCAAAATAAAAGAAATAACTAGAAATAAACTAGATAAATCTTAAATGGCTGCCTCCACGAACAATGCGGTGGCTCACCTCAGCAACAGAATCCACTCACGAAGTCTTCAATTACCAGCCTCATTCTCAACGACAGTATTTGCATGGACATGCAGGTAAGGAGTGAATTATACATAAATATAACCCAGTAAGATCCTCGACCCGCCACTTCAAATACCCCTGGAACAAGTGTTAGAAAATAAAAACACACAACAAGCACAAAATTATTATGCACATGAATATATCATATATAATAGCAACCAAGGTCCAAACCACTATTTATCAAATATATTATATACCTCAACACAATTTACACTACGAACCATCATAAGTGGCAGTTAAAGAATTAGTCAACACTATGAATCCACGGCAACATACACAATGTGCCATATATGTCAGGAAGCATACACAATGCTAAGGGAAGCAAAAACAATGCCCCAATATCATCAAGAAGCATACACAATGCTAAGGGAAGCATACACAATACCCCAATATAATCAAGAAGCATACACAATACTAAGGGAAGCATACACAATGCCCCAAAATAATCAAGAAGCATACACAATGCTAAGGGAAGCATACACAATGCCCCAATATCATGGCTCACAACTATATCACATCAAAAAATAATTTATAAAGAGAGTTTTGGATTATTTGAAAATAAAGTATATGCAGTTGGCCTTAAGGACCACCGATTCTGCCAAGCACACGCTCGCCCCAACACATGGACCAGGAAGACAAAACATATTTTTAAAACGGGTTTTGAAAAGCAAGTACCCAAAGCTTAAAGTCTCACTTACCTCAACTTCACAATTCAATCACACTTCCCAATAAATCAAAATTGCGTTCTCGAGTCTCCGGATTGCCTCAAACTACACAAAAAGAGATTTAGAATGGTCAAAACCCTTAGGGTAAACCACTTCTATATTTTTAGAGGCTTAAACGGTTAAAGTCAAATTTTAAAGGACGAAAATGCCCTCTGGTCAATGTGTTCAAAACCCGACAAGACTTATGTTTTCGGAAAGGCCTTAATGAGAGGATTCCAAAGATATATAGAAGTCTAAAATCTGACGCTATTTGCCCTTTCAAATCAATGATTTTGGTTGAAGAACCCTAGAGCTAAACTTTCCCAATTCCTCAAAATATCCCCATGATTTCCCGATAAAGATTCACCCATAATTATGTAATAAACTTAAATAAAAGATTAGAATCATTACCTTGATGATTTGGGATGAAAGTTCGTATTTTTATCCCCTTTTTTCCTTTCTTTTTCTCCTTTTCTTTTTTTTTTTCCACTGGTTTTTCTCCCTCTGTTGCTTGGTCTCTTTTATTTCCTTTCAGCTGTCCACAATTAAACCTTCACGTCTGATGACCATCAGACTTTTGAAGTCTTTAACTTTTTTTTTCCTTTTCCTTTTCCTTTTTGGGCTTGGCCCACTAAATTCCTTCTTTTCAAATTTTCTTTTTAATTCTAATTTCGATTTTCTTTTTCTTTTAAATTCCTTTTTAGCTAAATTTACCAATTAAACCCTTATTTAAAAAATTGAGTTATTCCATTCTCCACCACTTAAAATAACGTTCGTCCTCGAACTTATCTATATCATACCTGTCTCGTCAAATATATGAGGATATTTATCTCGCATATCCGCCTCAGACTCCCAAGTAGCCTCCTCGGCTGGATGGTTACGCCACAACACTTTGACTGAAGCTACCTCTTTTACCTCAATTATCGCACTTGCCTATCAAGAATAGATATCAGACCCTCCTCATAAGTCAAATTTTTATCGAGCTCCACATCCTCTGGATGAATCTTATGGCTATCATCATCAACATATCGTCTTAACATAGACACGTGAAATACAGAATGAACAGCAGCAATCACAGAGGTAAAGCAAGTTCACATGCACCAACCTGATTAGATCCCAATCCTACAAAAAACAATATACCTAAGATTTTGCCTACCGTTCGACTGAATCTCATGACTCATTTCGTATTGAGAACTTTCAAATTACTCCCTTTCATAAGCTTCAAATCACAATCTTGTTTATCACTATAAGACTTTTGTCTACTCTATGCTATCTGAAAGCGTTCCCGCATTCAATACAACCTTCTTCAAGGCTTGCTAATCAAAGTATAGACCCAACTACTCTGATTTAGAGTATCCAATCAACCAGATAGAGTAAGACTCCAGCATTCGTATAAAACCTAAAACGACAAGATTTGCATAATGAGTTAGTAAACTAATATCATACACGAACTCGGTCAAGAGCAACTGATCATTAACCACTTGTCAGGTAATATCCATCTGACTAGTGTTAAGACTAGGCACCCAAGGATGGCACAATCCAAGTGCCACAACCACGATCCTATGGCGAAACATATCCACCAATCTTACATACGGTAGAGCTGAAACACCTCCAAGCACTCCTACATGATGCTCTCACGTACAACAATGTTAGAAATACATCCTTATGCTTCTACATATCTCTCACATGTACAGTGGTGTCGGAACACATCCATACACTCCTACATAACACTTTCACATATAGCGATGCTGGAACACATCCACATGCTCCTACATAAACGTTCCATACACTGTTACTCTTGTCACACATGAGAATATTGGCATCTCATGCCATTGCACTATCTCTGACACATAACACCATTTAAGCTAGTATGATATATAAAAAAAATAGTTCAGCTTAAATCAGGTACACAATCTCGCTAAGTCAATCAATATTACCCAAGCTACGATCACGAGTTTTTGAATGAACATATAGACCAGCTACAAAGTCTACATTGATCTATTTTTACTTTCTATCGGGGACAACCATGCATCGAAAATTTCGAGTCTCTAACACTCGTATTTAATATATTAACGATTTAAACACAAAAACAACATTTATGTACCCTAAATAACTTTTGTCAGTTTTAACTCTCTTCCTGCGGCCCCAATGCATATTTGTGAATCTAAAAAGTAATAAATATAATAAACGTTGTATCTTTTCGAGTACAAATCTCCTTAAGTCAACCACCATAGGTGTACACACATTCAACTCTTTAATTAGAATGTTCCCTTTTTTTTCCACTATCAAGTACCCTCGTCTTTAGAGACTATCACTAATCCCCAATAAGGTCAAGACTCTCGTATCGACCAACCGTGCATGTTCAAACAAAAACAACTGTAACATAACACATGATAGAGACTTAGTGTGTATATTAAACTCAACCTTCCATCCTTTTACTAGACACCACAAGGCTCATAACGCCATGATGTAAAAATTAAACTTCACACTTTTAACCTCAGTTGTTTAATCATTATTATCCCGGCATCTTTTTCAACCATAGCATATGCTTCTATCGACTGAGAAGATATTCGTATATGTCATCAATGAACCTAACAAATAGAGAGCTAAGGAACGTTTTTTGAATACCCCAATCCTCTAGTGCATGACAATCACTAATGCATTCTCTATCCAAAAGATATCACCAGAAATTTACACTAACCAAAATAAGTCTTGGTACATGTCTTCATATTATCCACCCCTTTCTCCTACTACTCAGCGTATCCTGATCACAAGTCTATCTTAGAATAGCATATAACACCCTGTAACTGAAGCCACATATCATGTAATTTAGGAAAAGACAAAAAGATACTTGCCAATCATATGATAAAAATTAAGTCATTTTTCTCTTAGTGATAAAAATCTGTATAGATTCAATGTTCTCCCCAACAACAGAAATTAAGCACCTCCGGGCTCTATACTTGGTATAGTGACCTCTCAATCACGAAATCTTGTAACTTATAATTTATTTCCTTTGACTTTGCAGTCATTCTATAATTAAAAATAAAAATATACCAGATTAATGACAGCATATCAATACCAAGTTTTAGTCGACCTCCCCATTATATGGTATAATTAGTAGGTTCGCTGAAAGAATAGTCAAAAACTTAATACCAACTCATATTCAAAAACTTATTAAGTGCTCACACTAACCCACAAGTTAGTTATTCAACTCAGGTGCCTCGAGTTAAAGTTAGATACGACCTAGATTATCGACGAGGTTGCTTTGTCTGTGGACATACCAATTGAATCCTTTAAACTCATTACAAACGCAATATTAGGCTCTATCGAAATGGAAAATGCAACGGTATTTTTATGGAAATCAAGCTTAAGGCAAGACGAAGTTATTCAATCTGAATCAAAGATAACCTCAAGGTCAATAACACCATGTTTTGTTTCCCAGCACATAAACGTATCATGACTCTGAACTGTGTCCACACATGTTCGATAGACCGGCCAATAATAGTAGACTCCACCCCGAAATCACAAAGGATACATCTAAGTATCAATTTTTCTCTTTATCCTCATTTATACTATCATCTCATTAACGTGTTTCTCATCTTCCTCAAGCTTGTGCTTTATCGAAAACAACGTATATTAACAAAACTGTGTGAACTGGTTATCTGTGGCAATCATGTCATTTCTTATTTACTCCAACTTCTTTTATGGTTCATTTGTTTTCTTGGTGCGTGATAGTCTTTAATATTCCACGTCTTTCCCTTCAACAACTAATCAAGCCACTATACACTGAGTTTCATGCTAAACATCTTACTATCTTGTTTCAATAATTCTTATACTTAAGTCTTATTCTCGCTCACAATCTGGAATTCACCCAGGGACCTACTCCATGAACAAGTTATGCATCTCATAGGGCCATTAGCATGCTCATACATAATACACTTAAGATATATAATATTACGCCACAGTCACACTTATGACATCACCATCACGACGTTACTAATAATAGTGAATCGCTTTAAGAGGCATTAATCTTAGAGCCATTTAAGCACTTTCCTCAAAATATCTTTCACCATAAAGCCTAACAACTTAGGCATGGGTATGCAATTACACTTCTTACTTTCCCGCTACCCTCTTTCTCTCTACCGATAAAACTCATAAAATAAAGTTATACCAACATCCCCAGATTTGGATAGTCGCTCTTACACAATTTTTTTTTTATGACTAGGGAACCCACAGATGCTACCCTTTCATTCAACGATTTCTTAACGTTCAAATTTTTCACTAACTCCTAAACATTCAAAAAAATATTTGGCAGAATTTTCTTTGTAAATAAAACTATCCCAAAGTGTACACTGGTCCAATCTCAACTACAATCAACGCACACAACATTCCTTGTACTCAGTATCACTCTCAGTTACACATATGACGTTAAAAAAAAACTTTCGAATCAACCGTGACATCTAGCAGAGGAGGATATGCATGTCCTAGCCGTCTGCGGAGTAAGTATTACAACAATTAGACTAGATTCAACTCAATGCATGAATAAGGAATGAAAGAAGAGGAACCATCCTAGATGTTCGGTAGCCTCAAGGTCATAAGTATGGGTGCCTACATACCCATGAACAAGATTCTACTAAACACTACTCCATGACCCGGGACTTAAAGCTTAGGCTCCGATACCAACTTTGTCACGTCCCAAAGTACCCGCTAGACGTGATTGACACCCAGCAAACACCACCCGCCAGGCGAACTACATATCATACTCTCAATCATTTACAAAAGCCCTAAAAGAAAATAAGTGCAGGTCCAACAACGTTATTAATGATAAAAATGTGAAATAGTCGCCAACCAAATCAATAATTTATTTATGAAAACCAACCAACGCTAAGAAAAAAAGAATCTCTATCTCACATCCCACGCCAAGACCATGGAGAATCTAACAGAGTTACATGAGTTTGAGTGTCGGGCATGTAAACCCAAAATAAAAGAATCACAATTCAAGCACACTTCCCAATAAATCAAAACTGCATTCTCGAGTCTCCGAATTTCCTCAAACTACACAAAAACGGATTTAGAATGGTCAAAGCCCTTAGGGTAAACCACTTCTATATTTTTAGAGGCTTAAACGGTTAAAGTCAAAATTTAAAGGACGAAAACGCCCTCTGGTCAATGTGTTCCAAACCCGACAAGACTTATGTTTTTGGAAAGGCCTTAACGAGAGGATTCCAACGATATATAGAAGTCTAAAATTCGACGCTATTTGCCCTTTCAAATCAATGATTTTGGTTGAAGAACCCTAGAGCTAAACTTTCTCAAGTCCTCAAAATATCCCCATGATTTCACCATAAAGATTCACCCATAATTATGTAATAAACTTAAATAAAAGATTAGAAGCATTACCTTGATGATTTGGGATGAACGTTCTCATTTTTATCCCCTTTTTTCCTTTCTTTTTCTCCTTTTCTTTTCTTTTCTTTTTTTTCCACTGGTTTTTCTCCCTCTGTTGCTTGGTCTTTTTTTTTCCTTTTAGCTGTCCACAATTAAACCTTCGCGTCTGATGACCATTAGGCTTTTGAAGTCTTTTAACTTTTTTTTTTCCTTTTCCTTTTCCTTTTTGGGCTTGGCCCACTAAATTCCTTCTTTTCAAATTTTCTTTTTAATTCTAATTTCGAATTTCTTTTTCTTTTAAATTCCTTTTTAGCTAAAATTACCAATTAAACCCTTATTTAAAAAAAATTGGGTTATTCCATTCTCCACCACTTAAAATAACGTTCGTCCTCGAACTTATCTATATCATACCTGTCTCGTCAAATAAATGAGGATATTTATCTCGCATATCCACCTCAGACTCCCAAGTAGCCTCCTAGGTTGGATGGTTACGCCACAACACTTTGACTGAAGCTACCTTCTTTGACCTCAATTGTCGCACTTGCCTATCAGGAATAGATATCGGACCCTCCTCATAAGTCAAATTTTCATCGAGCTCCACATCCTCTGGATGAATCTTATGTTGTGGAATAACTTGAAAGATAGGTATAACCACTTGAAGACAGTCATATCAATTTAAGGCTGCAGGATTTAAAATCTATATGTAAGTATAATTCTTCAATGTTTAGAATTATATCACAGTTGAGATTATGTGGTGAAAATATCACTGATAATGATAGGGTGGAGAAAACCTTCACCACTTTTCATGGCTCGAATGTTCTCCTACAGTAGCAATATCGAGAGATGGGTTCGAAAAATATTCTGAACTAATTTCACATCTTCTTGTGGCCGAACAAAATAATGGGTTATTAATGAAAAATCATGGAAGTCGACCTACTGGTTCTAGTCCATTCCCGAAAGTGAATGAGACTAATTTCCACCAAGTTAAGTGTGGAAAGGTTTGTGGCCCCAATCCTCATTGTGGCCCTGGTAGTGGTCATGACTGTGGTCGAGGGAAGAGCTCTAATAATGATGATAGTCTTGCATCAAATAATATCCTTCACCACCGGCAGTGGAAAAAGAAGGATGAAAGGCATGAACCAGTGCAAAGGAGAAACCCAGGAAATAAATGCCACAAATGTAGAGGAAAAAGGCACCGGGCACGTGTTTGTCGTGCATCAAAGCACCTCGTTAGGCTTTATAAATCCTCCCTAAAGAAGACATAAAAGAATGCTGAAGTAAATCTCATTTATGAAGATAATGATGACATCATGCATTAGGATATAGCTAATTTCTTGGCACTGGATCCTGTGATCGGTGAAGAATCAGCAGAGACTTAAATGTTTTAATTCATGTTGTTTGTATAATCATGTTAATACATAAGATAAGCCATGTTTTTTTTTGGCAATCTGGTTTGTACTATTATGGATTTTGTAAATAAAGTGTAAATCATGTATTAGCAATGGTATTTACTACGATGATCACTTTGTCTATATTTTTCATTTTGAAGAAATATGGAAGTTCCTCAAATTTTGTTTGGATCAATGATCAATCATGAAGACATTTGTGTAATTGATAGTGGAACAACGCACACCATATTCAAAGATGAGAAATACATTTCTTACTTGCTTAGGAAAAAGGCAAATGTTATTACAATTTCCGGTAATTAGAAATTAATTGAAGGCTCTGGAATAGCTACTATATTTCTGCCTAATAGGACGAAACTTGTTATTAAAGATGTGTTGTTCTCTTATAAATCCCCAAGAAACATATTGAGTTTCAAACATATCCGTCGGAATGGGTATCATGTTGAGATATTAAATGAAATGAACGTTAAATATCTTGGTATTACCAAGAATGTCTCCGGCCAGAAGTATGTTTTGGAGAAATTACCAACATTATCTTATGGTCTGTGTTATGCAGAAATTAGTACAATTGAAGCACACTTTATCGTAAATCAGAAGTTTACCAATTCAAGTACTTTTGTGGTTTGGCATGACCGAATGGGTCATCCTGGATCAATAATGATGAGAAGTATGACTGAAAATTCAAATGGGCATTCACTTAAGAACTTGAAAATTCTTGAAAGTAGTGAATTTTCATGTGCAGCTTGTTGTCAAGGCAAACAGATAACAAGGCCATCGCCAATTAAAGTTGGAATTGAATCCCATCTATTTCTAGAGCGTATACATGGGGATATATGTGGACCTATTCACCCATCTTGTGGGTCATTAAGATATTTTATAGTCCTAATAGACGCATCTTCGAGATGATCTCATGTGTGCCTCATATCGTCTCGCAACTTGGCATTTGCGAAATTATTGGCACACATAATACACTTAAGGGCGCAATTTCTAGATTATCCGATTAAGGTTGTACGCCTCGATAATGCTGGAGAATTTACATCTCAATCTTTTGATGAAATTTGTTTATCAGTTGGGATAAAAGTTGAACATCCCGTGGCTCATGTTCATACTCAAAATGGCCTTGCTGAGTCATTTATGAAGCACCTGCAATTGATAGAAAGACTATTACTTATGAAAACATGGTTTCCCACTACTATCTGGGGTCATGCTATCTTACATGCAGCATCGCTTATTCGTCTCAGACCGACTCATTATAATAAATACTCGCCGTCACAATTAGTATTTGGTCATGAACTAAATATTGTTCATCTTCGAACCTTTGGTTGTGTTGTATATGCGCCGGTTGCACCATCACAATGCACTAAGATGGGCCCTCAGAGAAAGTTAGGAATATATATTGGGTTTGAATCACCCTCTATTATTCTCTACCTTGAGCCACTGACGGGATATTTATTCACTGATCGATTTGCAGATTATCGGTTTGATGAGACGAATTTCCCACAATTAGGGGGAGAGAAAAAGATAAATTGCGTGAAAAGTTTCATCGATCTCTCATTTTGATCCACATTCCCCTTTTTGTGAAATGGAGGTCTAGAAGATCATCCATTTGCAGAAAATAACAAATTAGATGCCGGAAGCATTTATTGATTTGAAAAGGATAACTAAGTCGCATATCCCTGCGGAAAATGCGCCTATCCGAATTGATGTCCCAAAAGGACAATCTGCTACTGCCATAACTTTTGAATCCCATACATGCCTGAAGCGTGGAAGACCATTGGGTTCTAACGATAAAAATCCTAGAAAAAAAAACAAGAAAAATGATCAAAATGGCACTATGAAAGAATCTCATGGTGAGATTTAAGATCTGGTTAATCCTGATATTCCTAAAGATATTAGTGAACCCAAGATTCAAGTGAGTAATGAACTATTATTAAGTTCTACTAGTAATGCGATATGTAACGACCTGTTTAGTCATTATAGTCTTTTTGGTATTTTCGCCATTTTTTGAGCTTTGATTAACTCATTCTTGACCAGAGGGGACCGTTCGCAGGCTCCCCGAGGTGTCTAGGTCGGATTCGGGCAACTTTTGTGAAATATAGGCGTAAAGCGAAAAATTGTTGACCCAAAGTTGACTTTTAGGTAAACGGATCTTTTCCGGAATTTCGTCGATTCTAAGAGATCCGGATGTTCGTTTAGGACTTGTGTATGTATTTGGTGGTTTTCCCAATACACTTGGATGAATTTTGGGACTTGGATTAGAAATTGGAACTAAGGCGTCGGGGGTTGACTCGGTCAACTAGACCTCCGTTGGGAATTTTTAGGGCACGAACGCGTTCGTGGCGTATTTTTGTATGGGTTTGTGTATGTGGGTTGTGACCAGATGGCCTCGGGAATGGTTCGGGATTTCGATTGAGACTTAGACAAAAATTAGAGAAATTCTGGTACCTGGTGCCCGATACGGCAGTACCAGTTCCGTCCTAGCGGCACCGCTATTGCGGTGTGTTCGCCACTAGGGCGACCATGTGTATATTGTCCAGACCGCTATGGCGTCCTGGTGCGCGCTGTTGCGGCCCCGTTACCGCCGTGATGGTAACGGGCCTATTATTGCATTAAGTGTGATTTAAATAAGCCTCTAGACCCTCATTATTTCTCATCTCGAAATTAGAGCTTTGGGGAACAGTTCTTGGAGATATTCTTAGAGGTAAATCTTGCTCATTCCCTACTCATCCTTTAATCATAATCATCCTAGATTTCCCCCTTCCCTTTAATAATCCCTTGGTGATGAAAGTTGGAAGAAGGTTTTGATGAACACTTTCTCTAGACTTAGTAATGATAAATTGATGATGTTTATATTAGATTTTGATGAATCTAAGCTTGTTAATCATACATCTTCCCTTTCTAGTGTTGAATTTCGAAATCAAACAATTAGGGTTTATACCCAAATTGGGGGTTTTGCTTGAGATAAAAAATTAGGCTAATCCTTGAATTAAATCAGCAATTAGTGGTTGGGTTACGATCACCTAGTGCCTAATTTGATATTTTGCTTCCGAATTTCCTGTTTTGCCCTTGTGGGCCAATTTCCCCAATTTCTAGGGTTGGAATTAACGTAAATTGAATAATAGCAATATTAGTATCATTCTTCATGATTTCTAATCTATATTTCGATTATGCTTAGACTACTTTGGTTCTGAGGTTCAGCGGAAAGGCAAGGCAAAGGAGTGAGTTGTTGGTGTTACGGTTCGGCCATCTAGGTAGGTTATGGCTTACCTTTGGTGAGACTTCGTATAGCGAAGCACATATTTAGATTATATTGTTGGAGATAGCATGTGAACCTTCGGGTGCCTTAGGTTGGGCCCTGTTGTGTGTTTAGGGCTAGCCACCCCGTTATGTGTGATTTGATTGTTCTATTGTGTCGGCTTGATGCCATGAATCGTTGGTAAATATCGGATTTTGTTTTATCCTCTTGATTATGATATAGTTAGCATACCGTTGTTGGTAAGTGTACACGGATATATTGTTGGCGTACCCACTGTTGGTACTTGTGATTTGATTGTGTCATTGGCATACCCACTGTTGATACTTGTGATTCAGTTATATTATTGGCATACCCACTATTAATATTGGTGATTCAGATATATTGTTGGCGTACCCATAGTGGATACTTGTGATTTTAAGCATGATTGTTGATGTGATTCATGCATTGCACGCACTCTCATTTTTATGATACACTGTTGAGATATTGAGCCTGTTTGGATGGGCTTAAAAAGCAGCCTATAAGCTGGAAACAGCTTATAAGCCAAAAAAAATAAGTTGGGGTAGCCTAACTTATTTTTTTTGGCTTATAAGTTGTTTCCAGCTTATAAGCTGCTTTAGATAAGCTAAGCCAAACGGGTCAAATTATTTTTTTGGGCTTATTTTAAGCACAAAATTACTTTAAGCTGGCCAGCCAAACACTCAAAAAAGCTGAAAACAGCTTATAAGCAACTTATAAGCCAATCCAAACGGACTCATTGATGATATTTGATGAAACACTTGATGAGTTGGGCTCAGTTTTACTTGAGTGACGTGAGATGTCCGATGTTCATCCCGGAATCGTTGATTAAGGGAAATTGATACTTAATGAAACTCTTTTACTTGTGTGATATGAGATGGCCGATATCCGATGATTAATTCAGAAATAGTTGATTGCATGACCGATATCCGATGTTAGTTTTGGAATCGTTAATAGTGCATGGACTCCGCGGGTCCCCTAGGGTGGTGCCGGTGAGAACCCCCCGTGGGAAAAGATCCGGGGTCCCGTCTGTCTGTTGGGCAAAAATCCAGGACGGGTGGCACTTAGACTTCACGAGTCACGCTGGGTTGTGCTACCGAGACGTCGATATTTCCGTCTGGAGTACATGTGTACACCGCATTTGCATGGCATTGCATTGCATTCATACACTACTGCATTGCATTGCATTGCATTGCATTATGACTTGATTAAGATGTTTGGAGTTGTATTGTGATGTTGGATTGGTTTGGATATATTCAAACTTGGCACATTTAGGATTAGATGCTTTACATAGGCGATGACAGATATTTGGATTTGATTACATTGACTTATACTTGTTGGTTTATTTGCTTATCTGTCTTATTAGCTGAGTTGTGTTAGCTATGCTTAGTCAGCCAATGATGCCTACAAGTACGGTTGTTTTGTACTGACCTGCATTTGCTGCATTCTTTATAAATGCAGAGTATCAGGTTGGATCCACTTATGTGACATGTGGCTGATAGTTGCTTCAGCTTCCTCTTCGAGTTTCCAGGGTGAGCATGGTCGTCCGCTGCCTTGAAGACTTTTCTATCTTTATGTCCTATTCTATTCAGAGACATAGACACTTTATGTATTTGTTACGACCCAACCGATGAGCCGTGATGAGTACCCATCCACTACTGGTTGAGCACCCCTAAACTCGCCTCTACTCTATACTAGATAAACTGTTGGCCCATCTTTAACTGATGTCTGAGCGATACCGTCCGCCATAGCGTTCGTATAATGAGCTCTACCACAAAGCTTATAAATCATGCCTGTAGATAAGTATTCACAGGCATACATACAGAAGGCAACAACAGGGACCGACTTGGCCACTACACGTACTGTACACAAAATAATAGATAACAGGACTGCACGGTGTTCCAACTATACACAACCGTCTACAGACCTCTATGGAGTATAATTGTAGAAAGGACAGGGCAAGGCCCTGTCATACCCATATATGTACATATCAGAATAGCATACCAAAGGGATGTAGCTCCGGTCCGAATGGAGCTTCCAGGCTGGAATCGGAAAGAGGTCCTACGGGTCTAGCTCACTCGGCTGTCTATCTGAACCTGCGGACATGAATGCAGCGTCCACAGGAAGGGACGCCAGTATGAACAGAGTACTGAGTATGTAAGGCATAAATAACAACATAACAAGAAATATGGAACACAATATGAGATAAAGATAACCTGTCATCTGGGAACGTACAATATGTAATGCTTGAATCTTAGAGATCATATGTAAGTAAGCACATAGTGTTGCGGAACGTGCAACCCGATCCATAAATGTTAGTGCTGTGGAACGTACAGCCCGATCCATAAGTGTAGTGCTGTGGAACGTGCAACCCAATCCATATATGTTAGTGCCGAGGAACGTACGGCCCCATCCATAAATATAGTGCTGCGGAACGTGTAGCACGATCCATATATGCTAGTGCCGAGGAACGTACGACCCGATCCATAATTATAATATGTTAGTGCCGAGGAACGTACGGCCCGATCCATAAATATAATATGTTAGTGCCGAGGAACGTACGGCCCGATCCAAAAATATAATATGTTAGTGCCGAGGAACGTACGGCCCTATCCATAAGCATAATATGTTAGTGCCAAGGAACGTACGGCCCGATCCATAAATATAATATGTTAGTGTCGAGGAACGTACGACCCGATCCATAAATATAATATTCATATACATAATGTAAATAGTATGCATGAAATCTTATATGAAAGCTACAACTTTATCGGAGTGAAGTAAGGTCGGTAACCTCCGATTTATATTATGGAACAATCATTATTGCTATATCTCACCTCGAAGGAACAATTCGTAAGGTGAGATCATCAACAATGAATAAAATCGAGAAAATCATGAAATAGCTCAACATTCTCATATCATTGTTGAAATCATAACTTGAGACTTTTAAACCTAAAATCATCATCATCGTAATCCCCATAAAAACATTCTCATCTTTAACATCATAAGAAGCTTTAAGAGTCATAAACTTCTAGCTCTTGGAAACAAGGTGGTTATGGAAACATGTATGGGATCATAACATAAGAATCATGCCTTTGAAAGAAAGGGACGAGCCTTAACATACCTGTTCAGCCTCCAATTATCTACACTTATTCGTCCAAGCTCGCAAGTCTACATTTAAGAGGATTCACACTATCGTTAGACTTATTGTTGTATACTTGTACCAAGTTTTCAAATCAAACTATTTTATATCCTGCCAAAAATCGGGCAGCATCTCCCTAGTTTATATGTCTAGCCCGAAATCTCAATTCAGCAACAAACAACAACAACGACAACAACAACAACAACAACAACGACAACATTACCAACCTCAATAACATCACTTTCAACACCAACATGTGCCATAAAACAGCCCACACGCCTAACATTTCATTCTTCACTTTCAATCTCAAATTTCATATGTTTCTTTCACCAATTCACTTGATAAACATATATATACAAATAAAAACAAAGACCATATCACAATCATGTTGTATTCCATAATTTTTAGCCATCACAAATCATATTTATCACCTCAAAACAACCCAACAAAACAGTAGCCATATCTTAGGCTATTTCAATGCTATCTTGTAGTATTTTGCTATAAACAATCTCACCAACATGTAATTCATCTTAAGCACAACCAAGGGGATGTTAAACTTACCTTAAACAGTAAATACCATTTGAAATCCGTCGCTGATTCAACTTTCAATCACCCTTAAACGCAACACAACGCTATAGAGGTGGTCTTCGTTACCAAGGTTAACTTTTGAGGTTGAATTTGGATATAATCACTTGAATTTCATGTCAGACCTTCATGAATTTGGTAGAAAGAGTTTTGGGGAAGTGTAGAGAGAATTTAGGGAGAGAAGGTGGTAGAAAATGAGTGAAAAAAATCAGATTTTCGTTTTTAAATTTTCTGATTTTTACTGTTCACACCGAGTACTGTAGCAGTACTGCAGCACGTCGGTTACTGTAGCAGTTAGTAGCACGAGTTTCTGCTCTGTCAGCCTGACTTGTAGCGTCCATAATTATCTACTCTGATGTCCTGTCGACGAGCAGTTTGTTGCGTTTGGAAACTAGATCAACGAACTTCATTTTAGGCTTTTGTTTCACGTCAAAACACTTCATATGCCAAGAGATATTCTTCCCTCAAGTTGGACCAAAATTTCAACATGAAATTTTACCCATCCTTTCTCCAAAGTCGTACTACTCCATTTCTTCCACTCATTTCCTTATAAAACCTTCCGGTATACCTTATATACATCCTTCACTCATTAAATATACTTAATAATGCTTGCTTATATTCCAAAGTGGTTTTACTTAACCATAACTCAACGTACTTATGTTTCAAATTTGATAAGTGCTTCTTCGAAGATATGGGGTGTAACAATATTAGTATTCCAGATTGTATTATTTTCCTTTTAGATGCTCTTGTATTATTCAGAATAGACCCTGGGGGACGTTATCGTCATTCCACACTATTCTACTACTTATATATATATATATATATATATATATATATATATATATATATCATGAGACTTACGTATTTATTCCATTCCGTTGCTTAATTTCATTCTTTTATGTATTTATTCATTGTTAGGTTGAGGGTTCACTTACCGAGGTGGGAAGGTAAGTACCCGCACTACTTAGGAAAAATAGGTTGTGACAGGATAGATTTGAATCGCTCAAAAATTATGATGGATAATGTTTTGCATATAATGTTGCACTAAACATTATGAAACACAATGAGGATCAGGAACCTCAATATGTTGAAGAATGCCAACGAAGATGTGATTGGACAAAATGGCAAGAGGCAGTTCAATTTGAATTGAACTCACTTTATAAACGGGAAGTTTATGGACTGATAGTCCAAACACTTGATGGTGTAAAATCAGTTGGCCATAAATAGGTCTTTGTGCGAAAAAGAAATGAGAGAAATGAAATTGTGAGACACAATGCACACCTTGATGTACAAGGATTCTCTCAAAGACCTAGTGTCAACTATGAAGAAACATATTCACCTGTTATGGATGCCATAACATTTCGATATCTCATTAGTTTAGCTGTGCATGAAAAGCTTGAAATAAATCTTATGGATGTAGCTACAGCTTATCTTTATGGCTCACTTGATAATAAAATTTTTATGAAAATCCCAAAAGGATTTAAAATGCCTGAAATATTTGGTTCAAAGTCTCGGGAAATGTATTCAATTAGATTACAAAGATCATTATATGGTATAAAACAATCAAGGCGCATGTGGTATAATCGCGTTAGTGAGTACTTGATGAATGAAGGTTGTATAAATGATGTCATCTGTCCATGTATTTTTATTAAGAAAACAACATCTGAATTTGTTGTACTTGCTTGTTTATGTTGATGACATAAATCTTTTTGAAACTCCAAAAGGCAATTGAATTTTTAAAGAAAGAATTTGAGATGAAAGATCTTGGAAAGACAAAACTTTGTCTTGATTTGCAAATTGAACATTTAGTAGACGGGCTTTTTATCCATCAGTCTACCTATACTGAAAAGTTTTAAAACGGTTTTACATGGACAATGTGCATTCTTTAAGTACTCCAATGGTGTTCGCTCACTTGAAGTGATTAAAGATCCATTCCGACCTCAAGAAGAAGATGAAGAGCTTCTTGGTCCTGAAGTACCATATCTTAGTGCCATTGGTGCACTTATGTATCTTTCTAACATTATAAGACCTGATATAGCATTTTTTGTTAATTTGCTCGCAAGATATAGCTCTTCTCCTACACGGAGACATTTGAACGAAATTAAGCATATACTACAATATCTAAAAAGTACTATTGATATGGGTATGTTTTATGCTAACAAAGGTAGTGCAGATCTTGTTGGTTATGCAGATGCAGGTTATTTATCTGATCCCCATAAAACTCGACCTCAAACAGGCTATTTGTTTACATGTGGCGGTACTACTATATCATGGCGATTTACAAAGCAGTCCATTGTTGCTATTCTTGAAATCATGCTGAAATAATAGCTATTCACGAAGCAAGTAGAGAATGTGTGTGGTTGAGATCAATGATACATATCATTAGAGAAAGATGTGGCCTGAAGTGTGATACCAAAATATCCACCGTCTTATATGAAGACAATGTTTCATGCATAGTGTCACACCCCGACCTTACTAGGGTGTGATGGGCACCCGACCCCATATCCGGAGCCGAGCGAACCCGCTGACTCTTATTACATAGATAAACTCTTGTATCAATCAAGAATAGAATACATAGTAAGCTCTAAACTTTTTTTTTTCATAAGTAAAGTCTATCATCATGCGGGACCCGTGACATGAAACATAATAACATATTGACTGGCGAAGCCGTCTATAAAACTAACACTCTATACCCACGACTCTGTCTGCAAAGTCTCTAACATTGAACAAAACATCATGGCTCATATACTCTGACTCGGCAGCACTCCAGAACAAGTGGAGCCTACCAACCCCGCTGGAACATCTTCTATGATCGCTTCTGCTCATCTGGGTGTACCTGCGTGGCATGAAACGCAGCCCCCGAAGAAGAGGGGTCAGTACGAACAATGTACTGAGTATGTAAGGCAAGAGTAATAACATAAGATCATGGTAGAAGACATAGAGAAATGTATATAGTAAGAACATAACTTGTACCTCTGTTTGCCTCTTAAGGCAGATATCATGTAAGCTAACTTTCAATTTTGAAATGACATATAAATATTTACATGTAAACTGCCCAACCATATAGTCAAATAATTAGTTGGTACTAAAGTTTATTTCACAAAATGTTTCCAAAGTGGTACATATGGCTCAAAACATAGCTTGTTATATCATAGTGTTCCGAACATTATTTCATAGAGGACAATTTCAAAATCGAAGATTCTTTATCGAAGCTTATCCAAAAAAGAGAGCCTAGTAGGACAAATAAGGCATCTCGGGGTTAGCAGGCCCACCTCGGGTCAAGTCGAGGTGGCGAACATAATTTATGAACATTTCGGGTCTATAAGATCATACATAAAGATTTCAAAGTAATCCGATTGCATTTTCATAAGTTTCGGACGTTTGATTGCTTTCTAGCCAAAATAGGAACATTAGGCTTCAATTGAATTGAATGAATAGTAGCCATTCTATAGATCGGATTTCGAGGAGCGGAAATGCTCCCGGGGTTCCGATATCAACCTAACATACTAAGACATGCCAAAAGAAGAAATGGGAAGCTTTACATACCTTATAAACGTCTTATGCTCACCCCAAACTCAAATCCCGATTCGTCCAGAATCTGCAAATGGTCAAAGTTACCTATTAGAGATTCTTAAGCTTAAAAATCCCATTAACTTCATTTTTTTGCCTACCGAAATTTCGGCAGCATTTCCCCTATATATCTAACACCCCCGAGACTTAGCTCAGCTCAAAATACATCAACAACAACAACCCAAACATCACAAACAACACAAACCACAACTAAAGCACTTTAACTTCAATATTCTTCCATACTATATAAGTTGACAACTTCCATTCAAACTTCACAATTCCAAACTTATGTCCACATTATTGTATTCATACACTCATTCAAGGTTATCCAAACATATTCCAATCATATTCCAAACATTATACATAAATTCAAGAAGTTCGTCACTTTCCATATTCCTTTCAAAACGTCAACAATTCCGACGAACATACTAACTTGCATTATTTCATTCCGGATTCATTAACAACAACCATAAGTCATATTTAAAGCCTTAATATCATGGATATACAAGGATATACACAAATACACCGAAATTATATACTTTCCCATAATAATCCGCAATCATTTTCCAACGCCAATTCAATTCGCTAAACATTCATTTACGTCATAAATGTCACAACGACGCAACTAACGAACTAACAATTCAATTTCACCTTGCCTTACACACCTTGTGGCTCACGGCCACTTCACTAAACACACATGCACACACGGCTTCATACACACATCCAAATTACGGGATTCTCGTCTATTCCCAATCCTTAACACATTCATACCAATTCCACAACATTAAAGTAACAAAATTCATACCTTTTCTTGAATTTCCGACTTGTCGCAAACGTGCTCCTTTCACCAAACTAATTGTACCCCGTCGAAGAGCGTCTTGAACTTACTACAAATATGAGAAGAACAAAATTTTTAGAACCAAAACAAGGCTAGGAAAATTTTTTGTTGTTGTTGTGGAATGGGGTTCGGCCGAAGGGTTCAAGAACTCAAGGATGAGTTTTTAATTTTGCTTCTTGAATTATCTATGGATAAGTATGCATATATACATGATTGATTAGTAGGCACATATAAAGCACATGACCATTAAATGGGTCTTGGGCCAAGGCCTCATGGCCGGCCACCCCATGGTCTTGGGCTTAAATTTTCCTTCAAATTTTTTTCTTGGCCCAATTCGTTGAAATCTCGTTTTGTAATTCCCGAAACTAATTTCCGAAATTCCAATTTTTGCCCTTGGACTTCCTCCACATTTCCACACCAATATTTTCATAAACAACATAGACATTTTAACTAAAATCAATATATTTCCTCATAACACACAAGTCTTAATTATTTCTCGATTTCCAATTATGCGAAAACACGGGACATAACATTCTCCCCCCCCTTAAGAACATTCGTCCCAGAATGTTAAATTAATCTTATAATATAACGGGGGAGTCTCCCTTTATAGTTAGCACACACAATTCATTCGTCAATCAATACAACAAATTTGAAGGTTTAAATTACATGTGGCTGCAGGAAACAAGTGGGGGTATTTCTTCTTCATCTCGACCTCCGCCTCCCAAGTCATCTCTTCCCGATTGTTGTTGCGCCACAGGACTTTAACAGAAGGCACTTCCTTAGTGTGTAGTCTCCTCACCTGTCGATCCAGAATAGTTACAGGCTGCTCTTCATAAGACAAATGCTCCGTTACCTGAATATCATCCACTGGGAATATCCTGGAAGGATCACCAATACATTTTCGCAGCATAGACACATGAAATACCAGGTGTACGGCCTCCAAATTGGATGGTAAGTCTAGCTCATAGGCGACCTCGCCTATCTTCCGAATGATCTAATACGGCCCGATATACCGCGGGCTCAACTTACCATTTCTACCGAATCTCATAACACCCTTCATAGGCGAAACCTTCAGAAATACCCAGTCGCCAATCTGGAACTCTAGTGGTCGACGTCGTCTGTCTGCATATGCTTTCTGTCGACTCTGTGCAGCCAGTAATCGCTCCCGAATAAGCTTTACCTTATCTACAGCTTCCTGGATCATATCTGGCCAATCAGCTTAGTCTCACCCACGTCGAACCAACCAATCGGTGATCTGCATTTTCTGCCATAAAGGGCCTCGTATGGTGCCATCTGAATGCTGGAGTGATAGCTGTTATTATAGGCAAACTCAATAAGTGGCAAGTGATCATCCCAGCTGCCCCTGAAATCAATAACGCAGGCCCGTAACATATCTTCCAGCGTCTGAATAGTGCGCTCGGCCTGCCCGTCGGACTGAGGATGAAAGGCTGTACTGAGGCTCACCTGAGTCCCTAATCCCTCCTGAAATGACCTCCAGAAATTTGCCGTGAACTGGGCACCTCGGTCAGTAATAATAGACACAGGGACTCCGTGAAGTCTAACTATCTCTCTGATATACAATCTAGCATAGTCCTCAGCTGAATAAGTAGTCCGAACCGGAAGAACATGGGCTGATTTCGTCAATCGGTCAACAATAACCCAAATAGAGTCGTACCTGCGTGGAGTGCGCGGTAGCCCAACAACGAAGTCCATATTAATCATCTCCCATTTCCAGGCTGGAATTTCCATCTCCTGTAATAACCCACCGGGCTTCTGGTGTTCAATTTTGACTTGCTGACAATTCGGGCACTGACTAACGAACTCGGCAATATCTTTCTTCATACCGTCCCACCAATACAAACACCTGAGATCATGATACATTTTAGTGGAACCAGGATGAACCGAATACCGTGCATTATGTGCCTCGCCCATAATCTGTCGTCGTAAGCCTGCAACGTCCGGTACACAGAGTCTGCCGTCATATAATAATACCCCTTCAGGCGAAATTTCAAACGGAGTCTTTGCTTTACTAAGGGCCACATCTTTGTACTGAACCAGAATAGGATCTTCGAACTGACGCTGCTTTACCTCTGCCATAATAGATGATTCAGCAACTGCACGAACAGAAATCCCAGAATCTCCAGAATCCGCCAAACGAACTCCAAGGCTGTCCAGCTGATGAATATCACGAACCAAATCTTTCTTACCAGATGGTACATCAGCCAAGCTGCCCATAGACTTGCGGCTAAGTGCATCCGCCACCACATTGGCTTTCCCAGGATGGTACAGAATATCAACATCATAATCCTTCAGTAACTCAAGCCATCTTCTCTGCCGCAAATTCAATTCTTTCTGCTTAAAGATGTACTGGAGACTCTTATGGTCCGTATAAATATCGACATGGACCCCATATAAATAATGCCACCAAATCTTCAAAGCATGAATCACTGCGGCCAACTCAAGATCATGAGTGGGATAATTCTTCTCGTGCGGTCTGAGCTGCCGGGAAGCATAGGCTATGACTCGACCGTGCTGCATCAACACACAACCTATCCCAATACCAGAGGCGTCACAATAGACCACATACCCATCTGATCCCTCTGGAAGAGTCAAAACT
This sequence comes from Lycium barbarum, assembly GCF_019175385.1. Taxonomy (NCBI): domain Eukaryota; kingdom Viridiplantae; phylum Streptophyta; class Magnoliopsida; order Solanales; family Solanaceae; genus Lycium; species Lycium barbarum. The sequence continues at coordinate 38,581,523 of NC_083348.1, read as the reverse complement.
GGTGCTGAAACTAACCTTTCTTTCAACATCTGGAAGCTGCGCTCACAGGCATCGGTCCACAGAAATTTCGCTGCTTTCTGAGTAAGCTTCGTCAGTGGTGCTGCAATAGAAGAAAAGTCCTCCACGAACCTGCGATAATATCCGGCTAATCCCAGAAAACTGCGCACCTCTGTCGGTGTAGTAGGCCTGGGCCAATTCTGTACAGCCTCAATCTTCTGCGTATCGACCCGAATACCATCTGCGCCGACAATATGGCCCAAGAATGCCACAGAAGTTAACCAGAATTCACATTTGGAGAATTTAGCGTATAACTTCTGTTGACGGAGAATACCAAGCACCGTCCTCAAATTATCTGAATGCTCCTCGGCTGATCTTGAGTAAATCAGAATATCATCAATAAACACAATAACGAACATATCCAGAAAAGGCTGAAATACCCGATTCATCAGATCCATAAATACCGCTGGAGCATTAGTCAGCCCGAAAGACATAACTCTGAACTCATAATGCCCGTACCGGGTCCTGAAAGCAGTTTTCGGGATATCTGACTCCCGCACTCGTACCTGATGATAACCTGAGCTCAGATCTACCTTCGAAAACTACTTAGCACCCTGCAGCTGATCAAACAAGTCATCAATCCGGGGGAGGGGATATTTATTCTTTATAGTCACCTTATTTAGCTGCCGGTAGTCGATACACATCCGCAGTGACCCATCTTTCTTCCTCACAAATAATACCGGCGCACCCCAGGGTGATGTGCTGGGTCTAATAAAGCCTTTATCTAACAAATCTTTCAGCTGCTCCTTCAACTCCTTCAATTCAGCCGGTGCCATTCTGTACGGAGGAATAGATATAGGCTGCGTATCCGGCATCAACTCTATAGTAAAGTCTATCTCCCGCTCAGACGGAAGGCCAGGAAGCTCGTCAGGAAATACATCTGGGAATTCATTAACGACCAGAACCGACTGAATAGTAGGTGTCTCAGCTGTAGTGTCGTGCACACGAAACAAGTGATAGATATAGCCTTTCTGAATCATCTTCTTAGCCTTGAGGTACGAAATAAACTTACCCCTCGGCGATGCTGTAGACCCGAACCACTCTATAACTGGTTCCCCTGGAAACTGAAAACGGACTACCTTCTTCTGGCAGTCAACATTAGCATAACAGGAAGATAACCAGTCCATACCCATAATAACGTCGAATTCCAGCATATCTAATTCTATCAAATCAGCTTTGGTGCAACGATCATATATAGTCACCGAACAATCCCTATAAACCTGTCTCGCTATAAAAAAGTCTCCAACCGGTGTGGCTACCTCAAATGGCTCTATAGGCTCAGACACTATCCCAATTTTACTAGCAACGAGCGGGGAAATATATGATAAAGTAGAGCCAGGGTCAATCAATGCATATACAGATCTGGAGAAAACCAGTAATGTACCTGTGACGACGTTTGGCGAAGCCTCCTGATCCTGGCGGCTGGCCAAAGCATATATGCGGTTCGAGGGACCGCTAGAACCTGAAACGCCACCGCGGCCTCGACCGCGTCCCGCCGGTGTCGGCGCACCTCGCCCTGCAGGGCGTGCAACAGATGGAGCAGATGATGAACCGGCGGCTGACCCTGTCGGCTGAGCCACACTACCAGAACCGCTAGCCAACGGACAATCTCGCATAAAATGGCCCTGACCACCGCACGAAAAACAAGCTCCAGTAGCTCGATAGCACTCCCCAGGATGAGACTTCCCGCAATGAGAGCAACGGGGTCTGGGTGGTCTGGCTTGGCTGGGGCCTCTAGACACCTGTGAACCTGCCGCCCTGGAGCCCTGACCGGCCCCAGGCGGTCCTGCACTATCAAACCTCCTGCCGCCAGACTGAGTACTCCGGCCGGACGGAGGAAGCTGTCTGCCTGTCTGCTGCTGCTGCTGAGGCTGCCCGCCTCGAGAATCTCCAGAATATCCCGCGGACCTAGCCCTCTTGGGCGGCCTCCTTTCCTGATCTCTGCTAGAATAATCAGACCTGTGACGGTCCTCCATACCCATCGCATAAGCCTGAAGTCGGGCAATATCCATATCTGTCTGCAATGACACTGCCATACAGCCGTCGATCAAATAGCGATCCAACCCCATAACATATATGTGCATCCGATCGGACATATCTGCTACTACGGCAGGTGCATACCGGGCCAGCGAATCAAACTCCAGATTATACTCACGAACGCTCCGACCCCTCTGTTGCAGATGTAAAAATCGATCAGCCCGCGCCCGTCGCAACTCTGGGGGCAGAAAGTGGCGGGTGAAAGCAGTCACAAACTCGTCCCAAGTAGCTGGAGGAGCACCCTCGCCCCTAGATAGCTCTCAGGACTCATACCAGTGAGCAGCAACATCCCAAAGTCTATGCGAGGCCAACTCGACCGACTCGGTCTCTGAAGCCCTGACCAAGTCTAGCGAGCGCCGCATCCCCCGAATAAAATCATGGGGGTCCTCATCGGGCTTAGACCCGAAAAACTCTGGAGGGCCACACAATAAGAACTCTCGAACCCGTAGGTTGTCACGCATGTCATCATCATCATCGTCCCTCCGCCCGCGTCTGCGAGCCTGCCCCGCTACCAATGTGGTCAGCAACTGTACAGCCTCCCTCAGGGTCCTGTCCTCCGCCCCTGGCTGAGGAGCTGGAGTCTCGGGAGCGGGTACTCGGGCCTCCGGAGCTGCTGAAGGACCTGCTCCAGGCTGTACCAATGGTGGTGTAGCGGACCCCTCAGAATGAGGCACGACCTCAGGCAAATCATAAACACGAGCCCGGGTAGCTCGCTGTGCCTGACTGGTCTCTCCCATCCTCGCCTTGCCCTTCTGGGCCGTCGTTGCCTTCTTCGGAGGCATCACTGCAAACACAATAACGAATCAGATCAAAATCGTCCTAATAGAACAGCTCTATCGCACGATCTAAGATTCCAAAGAAAAGTAACACCCTAAATGCCCTGTAGCCTCCTGTTTATAGATGTGGTGCACAACACATCGATAAACAAGACTCTACGAGACACGGCCTGTAGACATTCCGAGGACAAACTGCTCTGATACCACTTTTGTCACGACCCAACCCCGTAGGCCGTGACTAGTACCCGATCTGGGCACCCAAACCCATCTATCAAACGTATTCAAATATATAGCAGAAGCCGACAAGGCTATATTCCGAATACAGATAATTTCCAGAAAAATTTCGGCAGAGTTTCCTTTGTTTTTCGGACTAACCAGAATAACCCTGTACACAGCAAACACCAACAGAGGCCACACAGGGCTAATCAAAGCAATGCACAAACATATGCGGACCGGCCGCCTCGGCGTATGGAATCGCCCAAACAACATATACACATAAGCATACAGACAGACCATAACCCACAGACATGTCCACAGACCTCTAAACTGACCGACAGAATCATATGACGGGACAGGGCCCCGCCGTACCCAAATAGTCAGATATGCAGAAATATATACATGGCGAAAGATATATATACCAAAAGTGGACTCCGAATCAAGGGAGTACTCCGAAATAGCAGAAGTGGAGCCTACAGTGGTGGGTCACCGGCGTCTGTACCTGCGGGCATGAAACGCAGCCCCCGAAGGAAGGGGGTCAGTACGAAAGATGTACTGAGCATGTAAAGCATGGAGAACAAAAATATAGGCCACAACTGAAAGCGAACAGAATACCAAAGAGAGAAATGTCGAACAGTATATCAAAATGTTTATCAAAATCATATATACATAATGCAAACAAAATCATGCAAAGCTCAGGAACGTGGTCACCACTCCGACGCTGGTGCCACACACAGCATAACACCAGAAGGTTCAAATCTCCGTACATCCCCGAACACACACATATGAGCGTATCACATCACAGCCATATCACAGCATAACTCCAAACGGAACTCGGCCCTATGGCGAGGCCTCGGGGAACCGTAACACAGCATACGGCCGAATCATCATAGAGCGCACGAATCATAACCGGCCCGGGAACCGGTGAACGAAGTCATAATAAGGCACGAGCGGAGTCGTGAGCAAACAATGCACTTTTTATATTAAAATAGCCTTTCAAAACTTGATTACTTCATAAGTCAGTTCATTAACCAAAATAGTCAAATAATTAGTTGGTACTAAAGTTTATTTCACAAAATGTTTCCAAAGTGGTACATATGGCTCAAAACATAGCTTGTTATATCATAGTGTTCCGAACATTATTTCATAGAGGACAATTTCAAAATCGAAGATTCTTTATCGAAGCTTATCCAAAAAAGAGAGTCTAGTAGGACAAATAAGGCATCTCGGGGTTAGCAGGCCCACCTCGGGTCAAGTCGAGGTGGCGAACATAATTTATGAACATTTCGGGTCTATAAGATCATACATAAAGATTTCAAAGTAATCCGATTGCATTTTCATAAGTTTCGGACGTTTGATTGCTTTCTAGCCAAAATAGGAACATTAGGCTTCAATTGAATTGAATGAATAGTAGCCATTCTATAGATCGGATTTTGAGGAGCGGAAATGCTCCCGGGGTTCCGATATCAACCTAACATACTAAGACATGCCAAAAGAAGAAATGGGAAGCTTTACATACCTTATAAACGTCTTATGCTCACCCCAAACTCAAATCCCGATTCGTCCTGAATCTGCAAATGGTCAAAGTTACCTATTAGAGATTCTTAAGCTTAAAAATCCCATTAACTTCATTTTTTTGCCTACCGAAATTTCGGCAGCATTTCCCCTATATATCTAACACCCCCGAGACTTAGCTCGGCTCAAAATACATCAACAACAACAACCCAAACATCACAAACAACACAAACCACAACTAAAGCACTTTAACTTCAATATTCTTCCTTACTATATAAGTTGACAACTTCCATTCAAACTTCACAATTCCAAACTTATGTCCACATTATTGTATTCATACACTTATTCAAGGTTATCCAAACATATTCCAATCATATTCCAAACATTATACATAAATTCAAGAAGTTCGTCACTTTCCATATTCCTTTCAAAACGTCAACAATTCCGACGAACATACTAACTTGCATTATTTCATTCCGGATTCATTAACAACAACCATAAGTCATATTTAAAGCCTTAATATCATGGATATACAAGGATATACACAAATACACCGAAATTATATACTTTCCCATAATAATCCGCAATCATTTTCCAACGCCAATTCAATTCACTAAACATTCATTTACGTCATAAATGTCACAACGACGCAACTAACGAACTAACAATTCAATTTCACCTTGCCTTACACACCTTGTGGCTCACGGCCACTTCACTAAACACACATGCACACACGGCTTCATACACACATCCAAATTACGGGATTCTCGTCTATTCCCAATCCTTAACACATTCATACCAATTCCACAACATTAAAGTAACAAAATTCATACCTTTTCTTGAATTTCTGACTTGTCGCAAACGTACTCCTTTCATCAAACTAATTGTACCCCGTCGAAGAGCGTCTTGAACTTACTACAAATATGAGAAGAACACAATTTTTAGAACCAAAACAAGGCTAGGAATTTATTTTTTTTTGTTGTGGAATGGGGTTCGGCCGAAGGGTTCAAGAACTCAAGGATGAGTTTTTAATTTTGCTTCTTGAATTATCTATGGATAAGTATGCATATATACATGATTGATTAGTAGGCACATGGAAAGCACATGACCATTAAATGGGTCTTGGGCCAAGGCCTCATGGCCGGCCACCCCATGGTCTTGGGCTTAAATTTTCCTTCAAATCTTTTTCTTGGCCCAATTCGTTGAAATCTCGTTTTGTAATTGCCGAAACTAATTTCCGAAATTCCAATTTTTTCCCTTGGACTTCCTCCACATTTCCACACCAATATTTTCATAAACAACATAGACATTTTAACTAAAATCAATATATTTCCTCATAACACACAAGTCTTAATTATTTCTCGATTTCCAATTATGCGAAAACACGGGACATAACAAAAGCACTAAAAGAAAATAAGTGCAGGTCCAACAACGTTATTAATGATAAAAATGTGAAATAGTCGCCAACCAAATCAATAATTTATTTATGAAAACCAACCAACGCTAAGAAAAAAAGAATCTCTATCTCACGTCCCACGCCAAGACCATGGAGAATCTAACAGAGTTGCATGAGTTTGAGTGCCGGGCATGTAAACCCAAAATAAAATAAATAACTAGAAATAAACTAGATAAAGCTGAAATGGCTGCCTCCACGAACAATGCGGTGGCTCACCTCAGCAACAAAATCCACTCACGAAGTCTTCAATTACCAGCCCCGTTCTCAACGACAGTATCTGCATGGATATGCAAGTAAGGAGTGAGTTATACATAAATATAACCCAGTAAGATCCTCGACCCGCCACTTCAAATACCCCTGGAACAAGTGTTAGAAAATACAAACACACAACAAGCACAAAAATATTATGCACATGAATATATCATTATATAACAACAACCAAGGTCAAAACCACTGTTTATCAAATATATTATATATCTCAACACAATTTACACTACGAACCGTCATAAGTGGCGGTTAAAGAATTAGTCAACACTATGAATCCACGGCAACATACAATGTACCAAATATGTCAGGAAGCATACACAATGCTGAGGGAAGCATACACAATGCCTATTATATCCCGTATTTTTGTACGTTGGATTATTCGTAAGCTAATCGACATAAGTTCAAGGACAGGATTACTTTTCAGATATGAGACAAGGACTTCTTAATCCCAATTTTAATAATGCACGGTTTTCTTATTAATTACAATTAGTGGAGATATTAGTGAAGTGGGATTAATTGACCGTGATTAGAATATTAAGTGGGGATTTATTACATCCCATGTTTTCATGCATTGGGAAGCGTGCGAGTTAAATGACATTAGTAACGGAAACGAGGTTATCCCACAAGCTTATAGGTGGTTAGAGTAATGGTACAGACGTGTTGTAAATATTAGAAGTTAAACAAATCGAAGAAAATAAGCTTTGTCAAGGTTTGAAATTTATTTGAATGAAATACAGTCCAAGCTATAATACCCGGTATATTTGGACTAGGAAATTGAACCGTCCAGCATGAGCAAATTTACCCGATCCCGAAGGATTCGGTCATATTGAAGCATGAAAATCAAGAACTCGGCGTATACAAGGAATGAAGTCCCGAAATGATTTAAGACGAAAAAGGGTAATGACGATGATTGCAAATAATATCTTATATGTGGCAAATGAGGTTATGGAGTAGTGTTATATTACATGAGTATAATAATGAGTGTATAAGTATTATTTAAGTGAATTGGGATCAAGAAATTAATTATGTGGGTAATTGGTTAAGTATTGAAATAAAGTGGAAAAATAAGGAGTTAATTGTGGTATTAATTAGTATTATTTGTATAAGTTTTATATAGCTAGGTAACGAAGTGGATGGCCCCTACTTGACATATGTCAAGTCAATAAGTAATGACTAATTAATTATGTTGGGGTGTGGGCATGAGAACCCATCACGTGTCAAGAGCAAAAGGTGACTATGAAACATCTTTAATCATTTTGCTAGGAAATTAAAAAGAGAAAACAAAAAAAAGGTCCAGCATACACATTGATTACCAAAACTGTATAGTGACCCCTTTTGTTATGAACCAAGCAGCAACATATTTCTTGTTACGTTACTAGCATCAACGCTTTCTTATTCCGGGGAAAAAGTATAATTCTTCTTATAAAGCAACATAGCGGGTCTTGCTCTATACTTCGATCTCGTTGTTCCGTTTTATCACGTTGTTGAATTCGGGCTTTCTTCGAAGTGAAGTAAGGTTGAAGAAGAGTATTTCTTGGAATATAAGGTAAGAATTCTCCTCTACTAGATATATTTAAATTCGTCCAGGTCATAGTTAAATTGAGAGACTGGAACTACGAAATTAATTGCGGGAAATCGGATAAATTGTTATTGTTATCATGTGGACTGTTTGGTGGTTGTTATAAATTGTTTGGTGTGCTGGAATATCGTGGGATTGGTTGTAGTTGTTGTTGTTGTGCTTGTTGTTATACTATGTATATATGAAAATAAAGAAGTGTATCCAAGTATCGGTATAGGAATGTATATTGAGCTGTTTTGGAGGTGATTTAAGAATGAATTTGATTCTATTTGGCTAAGTTGGGAATTTATTGAATTTATTGATATTGTTGTTGGTATGGTGATTGATATTTTGGCTAAGTTGGGATCACAAGGATTATTGTGTTTTTAGGGAAGATGTTGCCCGAATATCGTTAGATTTCTAAGTAATTAAGGATTGGCTTGAAAGAGTATCCTAAGTTGATTATTGGCATATTTGGCATTGTTTGTAGATTGGCGAAGCCCAAGACCTAAGTTATGGTTAACTTGAGAAGCGACAAGGTATGTAAAGCTATCCCTTCTTTCTTTTGACATGATCTATGTGAGACAAACAGACGACGAATGTATAAACTCCAAAGAAACTCCTATTCTTAGAGACACTAGGATGGCTAATGTTTTTGATATCCAAAACCTATTTCACATTGTCTTGATACGTGTCTATGATCCTTGAAGTTCCATTTGATATAATCCATAGTGACATTCGAGGGGTACTTGATATGGTTGTTATCTTTGATGCTCAAGTATTAGTTCATTCTACTTATTCTATTGAGTCCCGGATGATGATTTAGTTTGTATATGGTTGCTCACTACTCTGCTCATGCATGCTGCTAATGTATCTTTCACCGAGTCCCGGGCCGGGTATGTTTTCGTGCACAGTTTCACTGCATTGTTCACCGAGTCCCTCACTAGAGGGCCGGGTACGTATGTATATATATATCTGTGATGATATGATTATGGCACCGAGTCCCATGATGGGTCGGTATGGTATGTGATGACTTTATTCACCGAGTCCCATAATGGGCCGGATATGGTATATGATATAGACATGCATGATTCTCATCTCGTAAGGCACAGGTGCATTGGTATCTTTGATTATCATACTTGCTTCCTGTAATCTTGTATTTAGTTATGATTTTCTTATTGTATTTCGTGCTTTATATACTCCATACATACCTCGTACTGACCCCTTTTCTTCGGGGGCTGCGTTTCATGCCCGCAGGTACAGACACTCGGTTTGGTGATCCTCCAGCTTAGGACTTCTGCTCAGCTATTTGGAGAGCTCCATTGTTCCGGAGCCTAGACTATTTTGGTACAGATCTTTTGATGTAGATCTATGCATATCCAGGGGTACAACGGGGCCCTGTCCCGTCATATTTCACTTTTATACTCTTGGAGGTCTCTAGACATATGTAGGTTGTATATGGGTTATGGTCAGCTATGTCGATATGGTTTGTTTTGGATATTCCTGTATGTAGTGGCAGCCATGTCGGCTTGCGTATTGTATTATGCTTTAGTTAGCTGTGACTTCTCAGGAGACAGGTTTATGATATGTGACGTTATGAATCTTTAGTTGCTTTTACAAGTCCCCCATACTGTCCTTAGTTTCAGTCTGACTGTATCTAATAGGTTTGTACACGAGTGTCCAGCTCGGGCACTGGTCATGGTCCATGGAGTTGGGTCGTGACAATGCCCCAATATCATCAAGAAGCATACACAATCCTAAGGGAAGTATACACAATGCCCTAATATAATCAAGAAGCATACAAAATGCTAAGGGAAGCATACACAATGCCCCAAAATAATCAAGAAGCATACACAATGCCCCAATAACATGGCTCACAACTATATCACATCACAAAATAATTTATAAAGAGAGTTTTGGATTATTTGAAAATAAAGTATATGCGGTTGGCCTTAAGGACCGCCGATTCTGCCAAGCACACGCTCACCCCAACACATGGACCAGGCAGACAAAACATATTTTTAAAACGGGTTTTGAAAAGCAAGTACCCAAAGCTTAAAGTCTCACTTACCTCAAATTCACAATTCAAGCACACTTCCCAATAAATCAAAACTGCGTTCTCGAGTCTCCGGATTGCCTCAAACTACACAAAAACGGATTTAGAATGGTCAAAACCCTTAGGGTAAACCACTTCTATATTTTTAGAGGCTTAAACGGTTAAAGTCAAATTTTAAAGGACGAAAACGCTCTCTGGTCAATGTGTTCAAAACCTGACAAGACTTATATTTTCAGAAAGGTCTTAACGAGAGGATTCCAACGATAAATAGAAGTCTAAAATCCGACGCTATTTGCCCTTTCAAATCAATGATTTTGGTTGAAGAACCCTAGAGCTAAACTTTCTCAATTCCTCAAAATATTCTCATGATTTCACCATAAAGATTCACCCATAATTATGTAATAAACTTAAATAAAATATTAGAATCATTACCTTGATGATTTGGGATGAAAGTTCTTATTTTTATCCCCTCTTTTCCTTTCTTTTTCTCCTTTTCTTTTCTTTTTTTCCACTAGTTTTTCTCCCTCTGTTGCTTGGTCTCTTTTATTTCCTTTCAACTGTCCACAATTAAACCTTCACGTCTGATGACCATCAGACTTTTGAAGTCTTTAACTTTTTTTTTTCCTTTTCCTTTTCCTTTTTGGGCTTGGCCCACTAAATTCCTTCTTTTCAAATTTTCTTTTTAATTCTAATTTCGAATTTCTTTTTCTTTTAAATTTCTTTTTAGCTAAAATTACCAATTAAACCCTTATTTAAAAAAATTGAGTTATTACATTCTTCATCACTTAAAATAATGTTCGTCCTCGAACGGATTTAGATCATACCTGTCTCGTGAAAGAAATGAGGATATTTATCTCGCATATCCGCCTCAGACTCCCAAGTAGCCTCCTCGGTTGGATGGTTACGCCACAACACTTTGACTGAAGCTACCTTCTTTTACCTCAATTATCGCACTTGCCTATCAAGAATAGATATCGGACCCTCCTCATAAGTCAAATTTTCATCGAGCTCCACATCCTCTGGATGAATCTTATGGCTATCATCACCAACATATCGTCTTAGCATAGACACGTGAAATACAGAATGAACAGCAGCAATCACAGAGGTAAAGCAAGTTCACATGCACCAACCTGATTAGATCCGAATCCTACAAGAAACAATATGCCTAAGATTTTGCCTACCGTTCGACTGAATCTCATGACTCATTTCGTATTGAGAACTTTCAAATTACTCCCTTTCATAAGCTTCAAATCACAATCTTGTTTATCACTATAAGACTTTTGTCTACTCTATGCTATCTGAAATCGTTCCTGCATTCAATGTAACCTTCTTCAAGGCTTGCTAATCAAAGTCTAGACCCAACTACTCTGATTTAGAGTATCCAATCAACCAGATAGAGTAAGACTCCAGCATTCGTATAAAACCTAAAACAACAAGATTTTCATAATGAGTTAGTAAACTAATATCATATACGAACTCGGTCAAAAGCAACTGATCATTAACCACTTGTCAGGTAATATCCATCTGACTAGTGTTAAGACTGGGCACCCAAGGATGACACAATCCAAGTGCCACAACCACGATCCTATGGCGAAACATATCCACCAATCTTACATACGGTAGAGCTGAAACACCTCCAAGCACTCCTACATAATGCTCTCACGTACATCAATGTTAGAAATACATCCTTATGCTTCTACATATCTCTCACATGCACAGTGGTGTCGGAACACATCCATACACTCCTACATAACACTTTCACATATAGCGATGCTGGAACACATCCACATGCTCCTACATAAACGTTCCATGCACTGTTACTCTTGTCACACATGACAATATTGACATCTCATGCCATTGCACTATCTCTGACACATAACACCATATAAGCTAGTATGATATATAAAAAAATAGTTCAGCTTAAATCAGGTACACAATCTCGCTAAGTCAATCAATATCACCCAAGCTATGATCACGAGTTTCTGAATGAACATATAGACCAGCTACAAAGGCTACATTGATCTATTTTTACTTTCTATCGGGGACAACCATGCATCGGAAATTTTGAATCTCTAACACTCGTATTTAATATATTAACGATTTAAACACAAAAAAAACATTTATGTACACTAAATAACTTTTGTCAATTTTAACTCTCTTCCTGCGGCCCCAATGCATATTTGTGAATCTAAAAAGCAATAAATATAATAAACGTTGTATCTTTTATAGTACAAATCTCCTTAAGTCAAGCACCATAGGTGTACACACATTCAACTCTTTAATTAGAATGTTCCCTTTTTTTTTCCACTATCAAGTAGCCTCGTCTTTAGAGACTATCACTAATCCCCAATAAGGTCAAGACTCTCGTATCGATCAACTGTGCATGTTCAAACAAAAACAATTGTAGCATAAAACATGATAGAGCCTTAGTGTGTGTATTAAACTCAACCTTCTATCCTTTTACTAGACACCACAAGGCTCATAACGCCATGATGTAAAAATTAAACTTCACACTTTTAACCTCAGTTGTTTAATCAATATTATCCCGGCATCGTTTTCAACCACAACATATGCTTTTATCGACTGAGAAGATATTCGTATATGTCATTAATGAACATAACAAATAGAAAGCTAATAAACGTTTTTTGAATACCTCAATCCTCTAGTGCATGACAATCACTAATGCATTCTCTATCCAAAAGATATCACCAGAAATTTACACTAACCAAAATAAGTCTTGGTACATGTCTTCAGATTATCCACCCCTTTCTCCTACTACTCAGCGTATCCTAATCACAAGTCTATCTTAGAATAGCATATAACACCCTATAACTGAAGCCACATATCATGTAATTTAGGAAAAGACAAAAAGATACTTACCCATCATATGATAAAAATTAAGTCATTTTTCTCTTAATGATAAAAATCTGCATAGATTCAATGTTCTCCCCAACAACAGAGATTAAGCACCTCCGGGCACTATACTTGGTATAGTGACCTCTCAATCACGAAATCTTTTAACTTATAATTTACTTCCTTTGACTTTGCGGTCATTCTATAATTAAAAATAAAAATATACCAGATTAATGACAGCATATCAATACCAAGTTTTAGTCGACCTCCCCATTATATGGTATAATTAGTAGGTTCGCTGAAAGAATAGTCAAAAACTTATTACCAACTCATATTCAAAAACTTATTAACTACTCACACTAACCCACTAGTTAGTTATTCAACTCAGGTACCTCGAGTTAAAGTTAGATACGACCTATATTATCGACGAGGTTTCTTTGTCTGTGGACATACCAATTGAATCCTTTAAACTCATTCCAAACTCAATATTAGGCTCTATCGAAATGGAAAATGCAACGGTCTTTTTATGGCAATCAAGATTAAGGCAAGACGAAGTTATTCAATCTGAATCAAAGATAACCTCAAGGTCAATAACGCCATATTTTTTTCCCAGCAAATAAACGTATCATGACTCTGAACTGTGTCCACACATGTTCGATAGACCGGCCAATAATAGTAGACTCCACCGCGAAATCACAAAGGGTACATCTAAGTATCAACTTTTCTCTTTATCCTCATCTATACTATCATCTCATTAACGTGTTTCTCATCTTCCTCAAGCTTGTGCTTTATCGAAAACAACGTATATTAACAAAACTGTGTGAACTGGTTATCTGTGGCAATCATGTCATTTCTTATTTACTCCAACTTCTTTTATGGTTCATTTGTTTTCTTGGTGCGTGATAGTCTTTAATATTCCACGTCTTTCCCTTCAACAACTAATCAAGCCACTATACACTGAGTTTCATACTAAACATCTTACTATCTTGTTTCAATAATTCTTACACTTAAGTCTTATTCTCGCTCACAATCTGGAATTCACCCAGGGACCTACTCCACGAACAAGCTGTGCATCTCATAGGGCCATTATCATGCTGATACTTAATACACTTAAGATATGTAATATTACGCCACAGTCACACTTATGACATCACCATCACGACGTTACTAATAATAGTGAATCGCTTTAAGAGGCATTAATCTTAGAGCCATTTAAGCACTTTCCTCAAAATATCTTTCACCATAAAACCCAACAACTTAGGCATGGGTATGCAATTACACTTCTTACTTTCCGGCTACCCTCTTTCTCTTTACCGATAAGACTCATAATATAAAGTTATACCAACAACCCCAGTTTTTTAAAAAAAAAAAACAAATTCCACTAGGCTTGTGAGCCTAGGGCTGATTTTATAAATTTCTCAAAGCACAAATGAAAGAGTCTTTACAAAGAGTGCCAAAATGGCTAATAAGCATGCAGAAGGTAAACTAAAGACCAACCTAAGTCTTATATGATGACTTAAGTTGGCACTACAAATTGCTAAATAAGAAAGTGATAAAAAACAAAAAAATATGAGCAAAAGAGTTGCTGATCCAAGTTATTATGCATATGTGAATGTTGTTCCTCCTCTTGTCAACCAAAATATGTCCCAAGTTTGATCCCTTGATGCACAAGTTGGCCAACACCCCATGTATATCAATTGTATACCCGTGTATATCAGCAAAGTACTTGTGTATATTTGTGCCTGCAATCCTGTAATAACTCATGACTGCACATGTATGTCCTTTGTGTATCAGTAACACAAGATATAACCTCCAAAACTCAGGTAGTATACTGTAATATACATCTGATATACTGCAGGATACTAGTTGCCTGAGGTTTTGCATGCATGGTCCCTTGGTACATGAAAGTCTGAGTGACCTTAACACTGAAGTTTTTCCTCTGATGCTTGAAACATTGTGCAATCTGTACCTTATATCTCTGATGCCCATAACTTCCATGATGCAGTCAAACCAGTCTTCATATAATGTCATCTCCTCTGCAGGTTGAGCACAAAGTGCTAATACCACTGCATAAAGATTTGGCATCATATAGGAACTGATTGACACTGTAAGGAAATTCCATGACAGCAGTTCTGGAAATTCCTGAACACCTGTCATCCTCAAGTGTTTGTACAGATTCATAGTATTCCTTTCTTGATTTCTTCTTGTGTCTTTGTTGTATGAGTCCAGTACTACCATCCAATCAACTTCTGAGATTCCCATGTCATGTCCTATGTGAATAGGATCAATAGGAAAAAGCATGGGATCAGCTTTGTTTGTAACTTGAAATTTAGCATCAGAAATCCCAGTTACTCTCAGAAAATTAATCTTCTGGTGTGTGTAATTCAGCAAAGAGACCATGTCATCTCCTATGTGAGTAGGATCAATGGTGCCAAGTATTTGAAGAACTTGGGTAGATTTAGATTTCCACTCAGCATGCATTATATCCTTTCCAAATTCAATAGGATCAATGATGCAAATCTCAGTAGAAATTCTATAAAACTTGTAGACTGTCAGTTTCCATGCATAATGTATGCCTGTAAAATTGAAAATACTGTTAGTGTATAAAGCCTCATCATGTTCTCCTCCAAAAGGCCTTGAACATGATGAATGAAAAGTATCAGCATAGCCCAAACACCAACTCAAATCCTCAGGCTCATCATCCATCAGATATATGTTTTGACAGTTCTAATTCTCAGATAGGGACACTGCAGTTTGTCACTATTGAGAATCCTCCTTCCTGTTGAATTAAGTTCTGCAAAATAGGCTACATTCACTTCTCCATGATCCAATGCATAATTAGCTAAGTGATCTGCTAATTGGTTTCCTTCCCTCATTATGTGCAGTACTTGAACATCTGCATTGTGCATTATGTCCCAAATCTCCTCTACTGCATGAACAATATTCCATGGAGGCTTCCATTCTCTATCAAGAATCCTTTTCATCAGTAAAGAATCATTTTCAAGAATAAAGGAGTACACATGTTTTGCCAGACAAAATCTTGCAGCACCAAGCAAAGCCATTGCTTCAGATACAGTGTTAGTGGTTTCCTCCATTTCCTTAACCGTTGCATAAACCAAGTCTCCATCAGAATTTCTTACACAAAAGGCATAAGCACTCCTGCCAGGATTCCCTCTAGTGGCCCCATCAGTATTGTACTTCCAAATTCCTGCAGCAGGTAAAGTCCACAGGACTTTTGTAATTTGTAGTTTTGGCACAAAATTCTCCAGAATCTTCAATATTTCCAACCATCTATGAGGGACAGATCTTATGCCTGGTTTTCTTAATTTCACCAACTGTTGGATGTTGCTTGATGATTGATATATCACCCTGCTAGTAGAAACCTTATTTCCATGCTTGTCCCCATTTCGTTTCTTCCACAACTCCCACATAATTATAGAAGGTATAGCATAAAAAAATAGGCTTCAGTCTAGCTAGTGTATCAGTAGTCCACCATTTTGTAATCACTTGATGCAAGTTCAAGTCTGCAATGTTGATACCAGCAGCAGCACAGAAATAAGACCAGGCCCTTTGAGTAGTTTGGCACTTCAACAAAATATGTGGTACTGATTCTTCTGTAGGTTCTGCACAGCAAAAACACTTTGATGGCATATGGTTTCCCCAGCTTCTAATCACATCATCCAGAGGTATTTTGAAATGCCACACCCTCCACATCAGGAAGGCTATTTTGAATGGCAGGCCTTTCACCCAAATCTTCTTGTATGCATCCCTAGGCTGACCTCTAGATCTTAAATACTCCCAAGTTGATTTCACAGAAAACTCATCCCTAGCTTCCAGTGTCCACCATGGTTTGTCAATTTCATCAGAACTACTATGAGGGTGTACTTCATGCAGTATATGTTCAGCAAGTTCCTCAGGTAAGCAGTTCCTCATAATATTTTCATTCCACCTGCCTTCTATAACCACATCAGCAACATTATTGATGTTCTCATCACAATAAAAATCAGGAGGGGTAAGAAAATAGAGTGGTCCCAGCCCAGACCAATTATCAAACCAGAATAAAGATGAGCCCATTCTGAGCTACCACCAAATGAGATGATCAATTGCATCCCTTGCTCCCAACATTTTTCTCCAAACATGAGAGCCTTCTTTCCAATGTACCAGAATTGGATTATTCTTTTTTAAGTATTTGTTGCTCATAAATGAACTCCATAAAGAAGGCCTGGTTCTGAAATTCCAGCAGAGTATTGAAAACAAGGCCATAGACATATCCTGCAGCCTTCTAAAACCAAGTCCACCTTCTTCCTTAGGCATACAGACCTCATGCCATTTAGCCCAGTGTCTGTTAGCCTCACCAACAGAATTGCTCCAAAAGAATTGAGCAAATATCTTGTTTAGCTTATCAATCACAAAGGAAGGAGCATCCATGGCAGCTAGTAGATGGATTGGCATTGCCTGTAATACATGAGCCAACAAAGTGGCTCTTCCACCAAATGACAGCAGTTTGCCTTTCCACCCCTGAAGCTTGTTTCTTACTTTGGTGATTCAGATCAAAGTAAAAGGCCAAGCATGCTCTACTATAGTAAATAGGATAGCCTAAGTACATTAAAGGAAAAGCATGTCTGCTGATGCCAGTAACTCTCTCAACTTTCAAAACAGTTGCCTCATCCACCTTGTCACGCAAATATACTGAGCTTTTTGCCTTGTTTATCAGCTGACCAGAAGCAATCTCATATTGAGTTAAGACATCCATTATCAAATTCAAAGAGATCTCACAAGATGATGTAAATATTATGGTATCATCTGCATATGCTAGATGATTTATTTTTGGACTCCACTTAGGCAAACCAAAACCAGTATACCACAGATTATCATGAACTGCATTTAATCCTCTTGACCATACTTCAGCAGCAAGGATAAACAAGGTTGGTGATAAAGGATAACCCTGCTTGACACCTCTGGTAGAATGGAAGAAACCATGTGGCTGACCATTTAGAAGGACTGAATACCAATTGTTACCTATGAGCTCATGGATTAGACCAATGAATCTTTCACAAAACCCTATTTTCCTCAGTACTTTAGTGAGAAACAGCCATGACAGCCTATCATAGGCCTTTGTCATGTCTAGTTTCATGACCACATTTGGCACTACAGCATTTCCATTCTTCTTGCCTTTGTTAGTTCTCAGCCTTATATCAGTTATGATCTCTTGAGTTAGTAGAATGTTTTCTACTAAACTTCTATCTCTCACAAAACCTGCCTGATTCTGAGAAATCGGGTCTGGTAACAGATGCACCATTCTTTCATACATAACTCTAGAAATTACCTTGTTCACAAAATTGCTCAAACTTATTGGTCTCATGTCACCAAAAGTTTGAACATCTTTCTTTTTAGGCAGAAGAACAAGGTGTGTGTGAGTTATGTACCTAGGCAGGTCAACACCTCTGAGAAAATCCCATACCATGTTGAATAAATCATCACCAACAACATTCCAGCATGTTTGAAAGAACAGACCTGTGAAACCATCAGGTCCTCCTGCACTAGTACTACTCAGACCAAAAACTGACAGTTTCACTTCCTCTTTGGTAAGACCTGCAACCAAATCCTCATTCTGTTCCCTTGTGATCATAGAAGGGACATGATGCAAGATATCAAATCTTGCAGGATCTCTATTTTGAGGATGCTGATGAAACTAATCCTGAAAAAATCTCAAGGCCTCATCTACAATAGCATTTTCATTTTCCAGCCACTGCCCTTTACTATTTTGAATCCTCTTCAGCTGAAGCATTTTCCTTCTACCATTGACATAATTATGAAAGAACTTAGAATTCTTATCACCATCTTGAAACCACTCCATACCTGCCTTCTATTTCCAGTATTCCTCCTCTAGATTTGGATGGTCGCTCTTACACTTTTTTTTTATGACTAGGGAACCCGCAGACGCAACCATTTCATTCAACGATTTCTTAACGTTCAAAATTTTCACTAACTCCTAAACATTCAAAAAAATATTTGGCAGAATTTTCATTGTAAATAAAACTATCCCAAAGTGTACACCGGTCCAATCTCAACTACAATCAACGCACACAACATTCCATGTACTCAGTATAACTCTCAGTTGCACATATGACGTTAAAAAAAACTTTCGAATCAACCGTGACATCTAGCAGAGGAGGATATGCATGTCCTAGCCGTCTGCGGAATAAGTATTACAACAATTAGACTAGATTCAACTCAATGCACGAATAAGGAATGAAAGAAGGGGAACCATCCTAGATGTTCAGCAGCCTCAAGGTCACAAATATGGGTGCCTACATACCCATGAACAAGATTCTACTAAACACTACTCCATGACCCGGAACGTAAAGCCTCGGCTCTGATACGAACTTTGTCACGTCCCAAAGTACCCGCTAGATGCGATTGGCACCCAGCAAACACCACCCGCCAGGCGAACCATATACCATACTCTTAATCATTTATAAAAGCACTAAAACAAAATAAGTGCACGTCCAACAACGTTATTAATGATAAAAATGCGAAATAGTCGCCAACCAAATCCATAATTGATTTACGAAAACCAACCAACGCTAAGATAAAAAGAATCTCTAGCCCACATCCCACGCTAAGACCATGGAGCATCTAACAGAGTTACATGAGTTTGAGTGTCGGGCATGTAAACCCAAAATAAAAGAAATAACTAGAAATAAACTAGATAAATCTTAAATGGCTGCCTCCACGAACAATGCGGTGGCTCACCTCAGCAACAGAATCCACTCACGAAGTCTTCAATTACCAGCCTCATTCTCAACGACAGTATTTGCATGGACATGCAGGTAAGGAGTGAATTATACATAAATATAACCCAGTAAGATCCTCGACCCGCCACTTCAAATACCCCTGGAACAAGTGTTAGAAAATAAAAACACACAACAAGCACAAAATTATTATGCACATGAATATATCATATATAATAGCAACCAAGGTCCAAACCACTATTTATCAAATATATTATATACCTCAACACAATTTACACTACGAACCATCATAAGTGGCAGTTAAAGAATTAGTCAACACTATGAATCCACGGCAACATACACAATGTGCCATATATGTCAGGAAGCATACACAATGCTAAGGGAAGCAAAAACAATGCCCCAATATCATCAAGAAGCATACACAATGCTAAGGGAAGCATACACAATACCCCAATATAATCAAGAAGCATACACAATACTAAGGGAAGCATACACAATGCCCCAAAATAATCAAGAAGCATACACAATGCTAAGGGAAGCATACACAATGCCCCAATATCATGGCTCACAACTATATCACATCAAAAAATAATTTATAAAGAGAGTTTTGGATTATTTGAAAATAAAGTATATGCAGTTGGCCTTAAGGACCACCGATTCTGCCAAGCACACGCTCGCCCCAACACATGGACCAGGAAGACAAAACATATTTTTAAAACGGGTTTTGAAAAGCAAGTACCCAAAGCTTAAAGTCTCACTTACCTCAACTTCACAATTCAATCACACTTCCCAATAAATCAAAATTGCGTTCTCGAGTCTCCGGATTGCCTCAAACTACACAAAAAGAGATTTAGAATGGTCAAAACCCTTAGGGTAAACCACTTCTATATTTTTAGAGGCTTAAACGGTTAAAGTCAAATTTTAAAGGACGAAAATGCCCTCTGGTCAATGTGTTCAAAACCCGACAAGACTTATGTTTTCGGAAAGGCCTTAATGAGAGGATTCCAAAGATATATAGAAGTCTAAAATCTGACGCTATTTGCCCTTTCAAATCAATGATTTTGGTTGAAGAACCCTAGAGCTAAACTTTCCCAATTCCTCAAAATATCCCCATGATTTCCCGATAAAGATTCACCCATAATTATGTAATAAACTTAAATAAAAGATTAGAATCATTACCTTGATGATTTGGGATGAAAGTTCGTATTTTTATCCCCTTTTTTCCTTTCTTTTTCTCCTTTTCTTTTTTTTTTTCCACTGGTTTTTCTCCCTCTGTTGCTTGGTCTCTTTTATTTCCTTTCAGCTGTCCACAATTAAACCTTCACGTCTGATGACCATCAGACTTTTGAAGTCTTTAACTTTTTTTTTCCTTTTCCTTTTCCTTTTTGGGCTTGGCCCACTAAATTCCTTCTTTTCAAATTTTCTTTTTAATTCTAATTTCGATTTTCTTTTTCTTTTAAATTCCTTTTTAGCTAAATTTACCAATTAAACCCTTATTTAAAAAATTGAGTTATTCCATTCTCCACCACTTAAAATAACGTTCGTCCTCGAACTTATCTATATCATACCTGTCTCGTCAAATATATGAGGATATTTATCTCGCATATCCGCCTCAGACTCCCAAGTAGCCTCCTCGGCTGGATGGTTACGCCACAACACTTTGACTGAAGCTACCTCTTTTACCTCAATTATCGCACTTGCCTATCAAGAATAGATATCAGACCCTCCTCATAAGTCAAATTTTTATCGAGCTCCACATCCTCTGGATGAATCTTATGGCTATCATCATCAACATATCGTCTTAACATAGACACGTGAAATACAGAATGAACAGCAGCAATCACAGAGGTAAAGCAAGTTCACATGCACCAACCTGATTAGATCCCAATCCTACAAAAAACAATATACCTAAGATTTTGCCTACCGTTCGACTGAATCTCATGACTCATTTCGTATTGAGAACTTTCAAATTACTCCCTTTCATAAGCTTCAAATCACAATCTTGTTTATCACTATAAGACTTTTGTCTACTCTATGCTATCTGAAAGCGTTCCCGCATTCAATACAACCTTCTTCAAGGCTTGCTAATCAAAGTATAGACCCAACTACTCTGATTTAGAGTATCCAATCAACCAGATAGAGTAAGACTCCAGCATTCGTATAAAACCTAAAACGACAAGATTTGCATAATGAGTTAGTAAACTAATATCATACACGAACTCGGTCAAGAGCAACTGATCATTAACCACTTGTCAGGTAATATCCATCTGACTAGTGTTAAG
The DNA here is from genome assembly GCF_019175385.1 of Lycium barbarum. Taxonomy (NCBI): domain Eukaryota; kingdom Viridiplantae; phylum Streptophyta; class Magnoliopsida; order Solanales; family Solanaceae; genus Lycium; species Lycium barbarum. The sequence continues at coordinate 38,559,695 of NC_083348.1, read as the reverse complement.
ACTAGGCACCCAAGGATGGCACAATCCAAGTGCCACAACCACGATCCTATGGCGAAACATATCCACCAATCTTACATACGGTAGAGCTGAAACACCTCCAAGCACTCCTACATGATGCTCTCACGTACAACAATGTTAGAAATACATCCTTATGCTTCTACATATCTCTCACATGTACAGTGGTGTCGGAACACATCCATACACTCCTACATAACACTTTCACATATAGCGATGCTGGAACACATCCACATGCTCCTACATAAACGTTCCATACACTGTTACTCTTGTCACACATGAGAATATTGGCATCTCATGCCATTGCACTATCTCTGACACATAACACCATTTAAGCTAGTATGATATATAAAAAAAATAGTTCAGCTTAAATCAGGTACACAATCTCGCTAAGTCAATCAATATTACCCAAGCTACGATCACGAGTTTTTGAATGAACATATAGACCAGCTACAAAGTCTACATTGATCTATTTTTACTTTCTATCGGGGACAACCATGCATCGAAAATTTCGAGTCTCTAACACTCGTATTTAATATATTAACGATTTAAACACAAAAACAACATTTATGTACCCTAAATAACTTTTGTCAGTTTTAACTCTCTTCCTGCGGCCCCAATGCATATTTGTGAATCTAAAAAGTAATAAATATAATAAACGTTGTATCTTTTCGAGTACAAATCTCCTTAAGTCAACCACCATAGGTGTACACACATTCAACTCTTTAATTAGAATGTTCCCTTTTTTTTCCACTATCAAGTACCCTCGTCTTTAGAGACTATCACTAATCCCCAATAAGGTCAAGACTCTCGTATCGACCAACCGTGCATGTTCAAACAAAAACAACTGTAACATAACACATGATAGAGACTTAGTGTGTATATTAAACTCAACCTTCCATCCTTTTACTAGACACCACAAGGCTCATAACGCCATGATGTAAAAATTAAACTTCACACTTTTAACCTCAGTTGTTTAATCATTATTATCCCGGCATCTTTTTCAACCATAGCATATGCTTCTATCGACTGAGAAGATATTCGTATATGTCATCAATGAACCTAACAAATAGAGAGCTAAGGAACGTTTTTTGAATACCCCAATCCTCTAGTGCATGACAATCACTAATGCATTCTCTATCCAAAAGATATCACCAGAAATTTACACTAACCAAAATAAGTCTTGGTACATGTCTTCATATTATCCACCCCTTTCTCCTACTACTCAGCGTATCCTGATCACAAGTCTATCTTAGAATAGCATATAACACCCTGTAACTGAAGCCACATATCATGTAATTTAGGAAAAGACAAAAAGATACTTGCCAATCATATGATAAAAATTAAGTCATTTTTCTCTTAGTGATAAAAATCTGTATAGATTCAATGTTCTCCCCAACAACAGAAATTAAGCACCTCCGGGCTCTATACTTGGTATAGTGACCTCTCAATCACGAAATCTTGTAACTTATAATTTATTTCCTTTGACTTTGCAGTCATTCTATAATTAAAAATAAAAATATACCAGATTAATGACAGCATATCAATACCAAGTTTTAGTCGACCTCCCCATTATATGGTATAATTAGTAGGTTCGCTGAAAGAATAGTCAAAAACTTAATACCAACTCATATTCAAAAACTTATTAAGTGCTCACACTAACCCACAAGTTAGTTATTCAACTCAGGTGCCTCGAGTTAAAGTTAGATACGACCTAGATTATCGACGAGGTTGCTTTGTCTGTGGACATACCAATTGAATCCTTTAAACTCATTACAAACGCAATATTAGGCTCTATCGAAATGGAAAATGCAACGGTATTTTTATGGAAATCAAGCTTAAGGCAAGACGAAGTTATTCAATCTGAATCAAAGATAACCTCAAGGTCAATAACACCATGTTTTGTTTCCCAGCACATAAACGTATCATGACTCTGAACTGTGTCCACACATGTTCGATAGACCGGCCAATAATAGTAGACTCCACCCCGAAATCACAAAGGATACATCTAAGTATCAATTTTTCTCTTTATCCTCATTTATACTATCATCTCATTAACGTGTTTCTCATCTTCCTCAAGCTTGTGCTTTATCGAAAACAACGTATATTAACAAAACTGTGTGAACTGGTTATCTGTGGCAATCATGTCATTTCTTATTTACTCCAACTTCTTTTATGGTTCATTTGTTTTCTTGGTGCGTGATAGTCTTTAATATTCCACGTCTTTCCCTTCAACAACTAATCAAGCCACTATACACTGAGTTTCATGCTAAACATCTTACTATCTTGTTTCAATAATTCTTATACTTAAGTCTTATTCTCGCTCACAATCTGGAATTCACCCAGGGACCTACTCCATGAACAAGTTATGCATCTCATAGGGCCATTAGCATGCTCATACATAATACACTTAAGATATATAATATTACGCCACAGTCACACTTATGACATCACCATCACGACGTTACTAATAATAGTGAATCGCTTTAAGAGGCATTAATCTTAGAGCCATTTAAGCACTTTCCTCAAAATATCTTTCACCATAAAGCCTAACAACTTAGGCATGGGTATGCAATTACACTTCTTACTTTCCCGCTACCCTCTTTCTCTCTACCGATAAAACTCATAAAATAAAGTTATACCAACATCCCCAGATTTGGATAGTCGCTCTTACACAATTTTTTTTTTATGACTAGGGAACCCACAGATGCTACCCTTTCATTCAACGATTTCTTAACGTTCAAATTTTTCACTAACTCCTAAACATTCAAAAAAATATTTGGCAGAATTTTCTTTGTAAATAAAACTATCCCAAAGTGTACACTGGTCCAATCTCAACTACAATCAACGCACACAACATTCCTTGTACTCAGTATCACTCTCAGTTACACATATGACGTTAAAAAAAAACTTTCGAATCAACCGTGACATCTAGCAGAGGAGGATATGCATGTCCTAGCCGTCTGCGGAGTAAGTATTACAACAATTAGACTAGATTCAACTCAATGCATGAATAAGGAATGAAAGAAGAGGAACCATCCTAGATGTTCGGTAGCCTCAAGGTCATAAGTATGGGTGCCTACATACCCATGAACAAGATTCTACTAAACACTACTCCATGACCCGGGACTTAAAGCTTAGGCTCCGATACCAACTTTGTCACGTCCCAAAGTACCCGCTAGACGTGATTGACACCCAGCAAACACCACCCGCCAGGCGAACTACATATCATACTCTCAATCATTTACAAAAGCCCTAAAAGAAAATAAGTGCAGGTCCAACAACGTTATTAATGATAAAAATGTGAAATAGTCGCCAACCAAATCAATAATTTATTTATGAAAACCAACCAACGCTAAGAAAAAAAGAATCTCTATCTCACATCCCACGCCAAGACCATGGAGAATCTAACAGAGTTACATGAGTTTGAGTGTCGGGCATGTAAACCCAAAATAAAAGAATCACAATTCAAGCACACTTCCCAATAAATCAAAACTGCATTCTCGAGTCTCCGAATTTCCTCAAACTACACAAAAACGGATTTAGAATGGTCAAAGCCCTTAGGGTAAACCACTTCTATATTTTTAGAGGCTTAAACGGTTAAAGTCAAAATTTAAAGGACGAAAACGCCCTCTGGTCAATGTGTTCCAAACCCGACAAGACTTATGTTTTTGGAAAGGCCTTAACGAGAGGATTCCAACGATATATAGAAGTCTAAAATTCGACGCTATTTGCCCTTTCAAATCAATGATTTTGGTTGAAGAACCCTAGAGCTAAACTTTCTCAAGTCCTCAAAATATCCCCATGATTTCACCATAAAGATTCACCCATAATTATGTAATAAACTTAAATAAAAGATTAGAAGCATTACCTTGATGATTTGGGATGAACGTTCTCATTTTTATCCCCTTTTTTCCTTTCTTTTTCTCCTTTTCTTTTCTTTTCTTTTTTTTCCACTGGTTTTTCTCCCTCTGTTGCTTGGTCTTTTTTTTTCCTTTTAGCTGTCCACAATTAAACCTTCGCGTCTGATGACCATTAGGCTTTTGAAGTCTTTTAACTTTTTTTTTTCCTTTTCCTTTTCCTTTTTGGGCTTGGCCCACTAAATTCCTTCTTTTCAAATTTTCTTTTTAATTCTAATTTCGAATTTCTTTTTCTTTTAAATTCCTTTTTAGCTAAAATTACCAATTAAACCCTTATTTAAAAAAAATTGGGTTATTCCATTCTCCACCACTTAAAATAACGTTCGTCCTCGAACTTATCTATATCATACCTGTCTCGTCAAATAAATGAGGATATTTATCTCGCATATCCACCTCAGACTCCCAAGTAGCCTCCTAGGTTGGATGGTTACGCCACAACACTTTGACTGAAGCTACCTTCTTTGACCTCAATTGTCGCACTTGCCTATCAGGAATAGATATCGGACCCTCCTCATAAGTCAAATTTTCATCGAGCTCCACATCCTCTGGATGAATCTTATGTTGTGGAATAACTTGAAAGATAGGTATAACCACTTGAAGACAGTCATATCAATTTAAGGCTGCAGGATTTAAAATCTATATGTAAGTATAATTCTTCAATGTTTAGAATTATATCACAGTTGAGATTATGTGGTGAAAATATCACTGATAATGATAGGGTGGAGAAAACCTTCACCACTTTTCATGGCTCGAATGTTCTCCTACAGTAGCAATATCGAGAGATGGGTTCGAAAAATATTCTGAACTAATTTCACATCTTCTTGTGGCCGAACAAAATAATGGGTTATTAATGAAAAATCATGGAAGTCGACCTACTGGTTCTAGTCCATTCCCGAAAGTGAATGAGACTAATTTCCACCAAGTTAAGTGTGGAAAGGTTTGTGGCCCCAATCCTCATTGTGGCCCTGGTAGTGGTCATGACTGTGGTCGAGGGAAGAGCTCTAATAATGATGATAGTCTTGCATCAAATAATATCCTTCACCACCGGCAGTGGAAAAAGAAGGATGAAAGGCATGAACCAGTGCAAAGGAGAAACCCAGGAAATAAATGCCACAAATGTAGAGGAAAAAGGCACCGGGCACGTGTTTGTCGTGCATCAAAGCACCTCGTTAGGCTTTATAAATCCTCCCTAAAGAAGACATAAAAGAATGCTGAAGTAAATCTCATTTATGAAGATAATGATGACATCATGCATTAGGATATAGCTAATTTCTTGGCACTGGATCCTGTGATCGGTGAAGAATCAGCAGAGACTTAAATGTTTTAATTCATGTTGTTTGTATAATCATGTTAATACATAAGATAAGCCATGTTTTTTTTTTGGCAATCTGGTTTGTACTATTATGGATTTTGTAAATAAAGTGTAAATCATGTATTAGCAATGGTATTTACTACGATGATCACTTTGTCTATATTTTTCATTTTGAAGAAATATGGAAGTTCCTCAAATTTTGTTTGGATCAATGATCAATCATGAAGACATTTGTGTAATTGATAGTGGAACAACGCACACCATATTCAAAGATGAGAAATACATTTCTTACTTGCTTAGGAAAAAGGCAAATGTTATTACAATTTCCGGTAATTAGAAATTAATTGAAGGCTCTGGAATAGCTACTATATTTCTGCCTAATAGGACGAAACTTGTTATTAAAGATGTGTTGTTCTCTTATAAATCCCCAAGAAACATATTGAGTTTCAAACATATCCGTCGGAATGGGTATCATGTTGAGATATTAAATGAAATGAACGTTAAATATCTTGGTATTACCAAGAATGTCTCCGGCCAGAAGTATGTTTTGGAGAAATTACCAACATTATCTTATGGTCTGTGTTATGCAGAAATTAGTACAATTGAAGCACACTTTATCGTAAATCAGAAGTTTACCAATTCAAGTACTTTTGTGGTTTGGCATGACCGAATGGGTCATCCTGGATCAATAATGATGAGAAGTATGACTGAAAATTCAAATGGGCATTCACTTAAGAACTTGAAAATTCTTGAAAGTAGTGAATTTTCATGTGCAGCTTGTTGTCAAGGCAAACAGATAACAAGGCCATCGCCAATTAAAGTTGGAATTGAATCCCATCTATTTCTAGAGCGTATACATGGGGATATATGTGGACCTATTCACCCATCTTGTGGGTCATTAAGATATTTTATAGTCCTAATAGACGCATCTTCGAGATGATCTCATGTGTGCCTCATATCGTCTCGCAACTTGGCATTTGCGAAATTATTGGCACACATAATACACTTAAGGGCGCAATTTCTAGATTATCCGATTAAGGTTGTACGCCTCGATAATGCTGGAGAATTTACATCTCAATCTTTTGATGAAATTTGTTTATCAGTTGGGATAAAAGTTGAACATCCCGTGGCTCATGTTCATACTCAAAATGGCCTTGCTGAGTCATTTATGAAGCACCTGCAATTGATAGAAAGACTATTACTTATGAAAACATGGTTTCCCACTACTATCTGGGGTCATGCTATCTTACATGCAGCATCGCTTATTCGTCTCAGACCGACTCATTATAATAAATACTCGCCGTCACAATTAGTATTTGGTCATGAACTAAATATTGTTCATCTTCGAACCTTTGGTTGTGTTGTATATGCGCCGGTTGCACCATCACAATGCACTAAGATGGGCCCTCAGAGAAAGTTAGGAATATATATTGGGTTTGAATCACCCTCTATTATTCTCTACCTTGAGCCACTGACGGGATATTTATTCACTGATCGATTTGCAGATTATCGGTTTGATGAGACGAATTTCCCACAATTAGGGGGAGAGAAAAAGATAAATTGCGTGAAAAGTTTCATCGATCTCTCATTTTGATCCACATTCCCCTTTTTGTGAAATGGAGGTCTAGAAGATCATCCATTTGCAGAAAATAACAAATTAGATGCCGGAAGCATTTATTGATTTGAAAAGGATAACTAAGTCGCATATCCCTGCGGAAAATGCGCCTATCCGAATTGATGTCCCAAAAGGACAATCTGCTACTGCCATAACTTTTGAATCCCATACATGCCTGAAGCGTGGAAGACCATTGGGTTCTAACGATAAAAATCCTAGAAAAAAAAACAAGAAAAATGATCAAAATGGCACTATGAAAGAATCTCATGGTGAGATTTAAGATCTGGTTAATCCTGATATTCCTAAAGATATTAGTGAACCCAAGATTCAAGTGAGTAATGAACTATTATTAAGTTCTACTAGTAATGCGATATGTAACGACCTGTTTAGTCATTATAGTCTTTTTGGTATTTTCGCCATTTTTTGAGCTTTGATTAACTCATTCTTGACCAGAGGGGACCGTTCGCAGGCTCCCCGAGGTGTCTAGGTCGGATTCGGGCAACTTTTGTGAAATATAGGCGTAAAGCGAAAAATTGTTGACCCAAAGTTGACTTTTAGGTAAACGGATCTTTTCCGGAATTTCGTCGATTCTAAGAGATCCGGATGTTCGTTTAGGACTTGTGTATGTATTTGGTGGTTTTCCCAATACACTTGGATGAATTTTGGGACTTGGATTAGAAATTGGAACTAAGGCGTCGGGGGTTGACTCGGTCAACTAGACCTCCGTTGGGAATTTTTAGGGCACGAACGCGTTCGTGGCGTATTTTTGTATGGGTTTGTGTATGTGGGTTGTGACCAGATGGCCTCGGGAATGGTTCGGGATTTCGATTGAGACTTAGACAAAAATTAGAGAAATTCTGGTACCTGGTGCCCGATACGGCAGTACCAGTTCCGTCCTAGCGGCACCGCTATTGCGGTGTGTTCGCCACTAGGGCGACCATGTGTATATTGTCCAGACCGCTATGGCGTCCTGGTGCGCGCTGTTGCGGCCCCGTTACCGCCGTGATGGTAACGGGCCTATTATTGCATTAAGTGTGATTTAAATAAGCCTCTAGACCCTCATTATTTCTCATCTCGAAATTAGAGCTTTGGGGAACAGTTCTTGGAGATATTCTTAGAGGTAAATCTTGCTCATTCCCTACTCATCCTTTAATCATAATCATCCTAGATTTCCCCCTTCCCTTTAATAATCCCTTGGTGATGAAAGTTGGAAGAAGGTTTTGATGAACACTTTCTCTAGACTTAGTAATGATAAATTGATGATGTTTATATTAGATTTTGATGAATCTAAGCTTGTTAATCATACATCTTCCCTTTCTAGTGTTGAATTTCGAAATCAAACAATTAGGGTTTATACCCAAATTGGGGGTTTTGCTTGAGATAAAAAATTAGGCTAATCCTTGAATTAAATCAGCAATTAGTGGTTGGGTTACGATCACCTAGTGCCTAATTTGATATTTTGCTTCCGAATTTCCTGTTTTGCCCTTGTGGGCCAATTTCCCCAATTTCTAGGGTTGGAATTAACGTAAATTGAATAATAGCAATATTAGTATCATTCTTCATGATTTCTAATCTATATTTCGATTATGCTTAGACTACTTTGGTTCTGAGGTTCAGCGGAAAGGCAAGGCAAAGGAGTGAGTTGTTGGTGTTACGGTTCGGCCATCTAGGTAGGTTATGGCTTACCTTTGGTGAGACTTCGTATAGCGAAGCACATATTTAGATTATATTGTTGGAGATAGCATGTGAACCTTCGGGTGCCTTAGGTTGGGCCCTGTTGTGTGTTTAGGGCTAGCCACCCCGTTATGTGTGATTTGATTGTTCTATTGTGTCGGCTTGATGCCATGAATCGTTGGTAAATATCGGATTTTGTTTTATCCTCTTGATTATGATATAGTTAGCATACCGTTGTTGGTAAGTGTACACGGATATATTGTTGGCGTACCCACTGTTGGTACTTGTGATTTGATTGTGTCATTGGCATACCCACTGTTGATACTTGTGATTCAGTTATATTATTGGCATACCCACTATTAATATTGGTGATTCAGATATATTGTTGGCGTACCCATAGTGGATACTTGTGATTTTAAGCATGATTGTTGATGTGATTCATGCATTGCACGCACTCTCATTTTTATGATACACTGTTGAGATATTGAGCCTGTTTGGATGGGCTTAAAAAGCAGCCTATAAGCTGGAAACAGCTTATAAGCCAAAAAAAATAAGTTGGGGTAGCCTAACTTATTTTTTTTGGCTTATAAGTTGTTTCCAGCTTATAAGCTGCTTTAGATAAGCTAAGCCAAACGGGTCAAATTATTTTTTTGGGCTTATTTTAAGCACAAAATTACTTTAAGCTGGCCAGCCAAACACTCAAAAAAGCTGAAAACAGCTTATAAGCAACTTATAAGCCAATCCAAACGGACTCATTGATGATATTTGATGAAACACTTGATGAGTTGGGCTCAGTTTTACTTGAGTGACGTGAGATGTCCGATGTTCATCCCGGAATCGTTGATTAAGGGAAATTGATACTTAATGAAACTCTTTTACTTGTGTGATATGAGATGGCCGATATCCGATGATTAATTCAGAAATAGTTGATTGCATGACCGATATCCGATGTTAGTTTTGGAATCGTTAATAGTGCATGGACTCCGCGGGTCCCCTAGGGTGGTGCCGGTGAGAACCCCCCGTGGGAAAAGATCCGGGGTCCCGTCTGTCTGTTGGGCAAAAATCCAGGACGGGTGGCACTTAGACTTCACGAGTCACGCTGGGTTGTGCTACCGAGACGTCGATATTTCCGTCTGGAGTACATGTGTACACCGCATTTGCATGGCATTGCATTGCATTCATACACTACTGCATTGCATTGCATTGCATTGCATTATGACTTGATTAAGATGTTTGGAGTTGTATTGTGATGTTGGATTGGTTTGGATATATTCAAACTTGGCACATTTAGGATTAGATGCTTTACATAGGCGATGACAGATATTTGGATTTGATTACATTGACTTATACTTGTTGGTTTATTTGCTTATCTGTCTTATTAGCTGAGTTGTGTTAGCTATGCTTAGTCAGCCAATGATGCCTACAAGTACGGTTGTTTTGTACTGACCTGCATTTGCTGCATTCTTTATAAATGCAGAGTATCAGGTTGGATCCACTTATGTGACATGTGGCTGATAGTTGCTTCAGCTTCCTCTTCGAGTTTCCAGGGTGAGCATGGTCGTCCGCTGCCTTGAAGACTTTTCTATCTTTATGTCCTATTCTATTCAGAGACATAGACACTTTATGTATTTGTTACGACCCAACCGATGAGCCGTGATGAGTACCCATCCACTACTGGTTGAGCACCCCTAAACTCGCCTCTACTCTATACTAGATAAACTGTTGGCCCATCTTTAACTGATGTCTGAGCGATACCGTCCGCCATAGCGTTCGTATAATGAGCTCTACCACAAAGCTTATAAATCATGCCTGTAGATAAGTATTCACAGGCATACATACAGAAGGCAACAACAGGGACCGACTTGGCCACTACACGTACTGTACACAAAATAATAGATAACAGGACTGCACGGTGTTCCAACTATACACAACCGTCTACAGACCTCTATGGAGTATAATTGTAGAAAGGACAGGGCAAGGCCCTGTCATACCCATATATGTACATATCAGAATAGCATACCAAAGGGATGTAGCTCCGGTCCGAATGGAGCTTCCAGGCTGGAATCGGAAAGAGGTCCTACGGGTCTAGCTCACTCGGCTGTCTATCTGAACCTGCGGACATGAATGCAGCGTCCACAGGAAGGGACGCCAGTATGAACAGAGTACTGAGTATGTAAGGCATAAATAACAACATAACAAGAAATATGGAACACAATATGAGATAAAGATAACCTGTCATCTGGGAACGTACAATATGTAATGCTTGAATCTTAGAGATCATATGTAAGTAAGCACATAGTGTTGCGGAACGTGCAACCCGATCCATAAATGTTAGTGCTGTGGAACGTACAGCCCGATCCATAAGTGTAGTGCTGTGGAACGTGCAGCCCAATCCATATATGTTAGTGCCGAGGAACGTACGGCCCCATCCATAAATATAGTGCTGCGGAACGTGTAGCACGATCCATATATGCTAGTGCCGAGGAACGTACGACCCGATCCATAATTATAATATGTTAGTGCCGAGGAACGTACGGCCCGATCCATAAATATAATATGTTAGTGCCGAGGAACGTACGGCCCGATCCAAAAATATAATATGTTAGTGCCGAGGAACGTACGGCCCTATCCATAAGCATAATATGTTAGTGCCAAGGAACGTACGGCCCGATCCATAAATATAATATGTTAGTGTCGAGGAACGTACGACCCGATCCATAAATATAATATTCATATACATAATGTAAATAGTATGCATGAAATCTTATATGAAAGCTACAACTTTATCGAGTGAAGTAAGGTCGGTAACCTCCGATTTATATTATGGAACAATCATTATTGCTATATCTCACCTCGAAGGAACAATTCGTAAGGTGAGATCATCAACAATGAATAAAATCGAGAAAATCATGAAATAGCTCAACATTCTCATATCATCGTTGAAATCATAACTTGAGACTTTTAAACCTAAAATCATCATCATCGTAATCCCCATAAAAACATTCTCATCTTTAACATCATAAGAAGCTTTAAGAGTCATAAACTTCTAGCTCTTGGAAACAAGGTGGTTATGGAAACAGTATGGGATCATAACATAAGAATCATGCCTTTGAAAGAAAGGACGAGCCTTAACATACCTGTTCAGCCTCCAATTATCTACACTTATTCGTCCAAGCTCGCAAGTCTACATTTAAGAGGATTCACACTATCGTTAGACTTATTGTTGTATACTTGTACCAAGTTTCAAATCAAACTATTTTATATCCTGCCAAAAATCGGGCAGCATCTCCCTAGTTTATATGTCTAGCCCGAAATCTCAATTCAGCAACAAACAACAACAACGACAACAACAACAAACAACAACAACGACAACATTACCAACCTCAATAACATCACTTTCAACACCAACATGTGCCATAAAACAGCCCACACGCCTAACATTTCATTCTTCACTTTCAATCTCAAATTTCATAGGTTTCTTTCACCAATTCACTTGATAAACATATATATACAAATGAAAACAAAGACCATACCACAATCATGTTGTATTCCATAATTTTTAGCCATCACAAATCATATTTATCACCTCAAAACAACCCAACAAAACAGTAGCCATATCTTAGGCTATTTCAATGCTATCTTGTAGTATTTTGCTATAAACAATCTCACCAACATGTAATTCATCTTAAGCACAACCAAGGGGATGTTAAACTTACCTTAACAGTAAATACCATTTGAAATCCGTCGCTGATTCAACTTTCAATCACCCTTAACGCAACACAACGCTATAGAGGTGTTCTTCGTTACCAAGGTTAACTTTTGAGGTTGAATTTGGATATAATCACTTGAATTTCATGTCAGACCTTCATGAATTTGGTAGAAAGAGTTTTGGGGAAGTGTAGAGAGAATTTAGGGAGAGAAGGTGGTAGAAAATGAGTGAAAAAAATCAGATTTTCGTTTTTAAATTTTCTGATTTTTACTGTTCACACCGAGTACTGTAGCAGTACTGCAGCACGTCGGTTACTGTAGCAGTTAGTAGCACGAGTTTCTGCTCTGTCAGCCTGACTTGTAGCGTCCATAATTATCTACTCTGATGTCCTGTCGACGAGCGGTTTGTTGCGTTTGGAAACTAGATCAACGAACTTCATTTTAGGCTTTTGTTTCACGTCAAAACACTTCATATGCCAAGAGATATTCTTCCCTCAAGTTGGACCATGTTGAAATTTTACCCATCCTTTCTCCAAAGTCGTACTACTCCATTTCTTCCACTCATTTCCTTATAAAACCTTCCGGTATACCTTATATACATCCTTCACTCATTAAATATACTTAATAATGCTTGCTTATATTCCAAAGTGGTTTTACTTAACCATAACTCAACGTACTTATGTTTCAAAATTTGATAAGTGCTTCTTCGAAGATATGGGGTTGTAACAATATTAGTATTCCAGATTGTATTATTTCCCTTTTAGATGCTCTTGTATATTCAAGAATAGACCCTGGGGGACGTTATCGTCATTCCACACTATTCTACTACTTATATATATATATATATATATATAATATATTATATATATATATATATATATATATATATATATATATCATGAGACTTACGTATTTATTCCATTCCGTTGCTTAATTTCATTCTTTTATGTATTTATTTCATTGTTAGGTTGAGGGTTCACTTACCGAGGTGGGAAGGTAAGTACCCGCACTACTTAGGAAAAATAGGTTGTGACAGGATAGATTTGAATCGCTCAAAAATTATGATGGATAATGTTTTGCATATAATGTTGCACTAAACATTATGAAACACATGAGGATCAGGAACCTCAATATGTTGAAGAATGCCAACGAAGATGTGATTGGACAAAATGGCAAGAGGCAGTTCAATTTGAATTGAACTCACTTTATAAACGGGAAGTTTATGGACTGATAGTCCAAACACTTGATGGTGTAAAATCAGTTGGCCATAAATAGGTCTTTGTGCGAAAAAGAAATGAGAGAAATGAAATTGTGAGACACAATGCACACCTTGATGTACAAGGATTCTCTCAAAGACCTAGTGTCAACTATGAAGAAACATATTCACCTGTTATGGATGCCATAACATTTCGATATCTCATTAGTTTAGCTGTGCATGAAAAGCTTGAAATAAATCTTATGGATGTAGCTACAGCTTATCTTTATGCTCACTTGATAATAAAATTTTTATGAAAATCCCAAAAGGATTTAAAATGCCTGAAATATTTGGTTCAAAGTCTCGGGAAATGTATTCAATTAGATTACAAAGATCATTATATGGTATAAAACAATCAAGGCGCATGTGGTATAATCGCGTTAGTGAGTACTTGATGAATGAAGGTTGTATAAATGATGTCATCTGTCCATGTATTTTTATTAAGAAAACAACATCTGAATTTGTTGTACTTGCTTGTTTATGTTGATGACATAAATCTTTTTGAAACTCCAAAAGGCAATTGAATTTTTAAAGAAAGAATTTGAGATGAAAGATCTTGGAAAGACAAAACTTTGTCTTGATTTGCAAATTGAACATTTAGTAGACGGGCTTTTTATCCATCAGTCTACCTATACTGAAAAGTTTTAAAACGGTTTTACATGGACAATGTGCATTCTTTAAGTACTCCAATGGTGTTCGCTCACTTGAAGTGATTAAAGATCCATTCCGACCTCAAGAAGAAGATGAAGAGCTTCTTGGTCCTGAAGTACCATATCTTAGTGCCATTGGTGCACTTATGTATCTTTCTAACATTATAAGACCTGATATAGCATTTTTTGTTAATTTGCTCGCAAGATATAGCTCTTCTCCTACACGGAGACATTTGAACGAAATTAAGCATATACTACAATATCTAAAAAGTACTATTGATATGGGTATGTTTTATGCTAACAAAGGTAGTGCAGATCTTGTTGGTTATGCAGATGCAGGTTATTTATCTGATCCCCATAAAACTCGACCTCAAACAGGCTATTTGTTTACATGTGGCGGTACTACTATATCATGGCGATTTACAAAGCAGTCCATTGTTGCTATTCTTGAAATCATGCTGAAATAATAGCTATTCACGAAGCAAGTAGAGAATGTGTGTGGTTGAGATCAATGATACATATCATTAGAGAAAGATGTGGCCTGAAGTGTGATACCAAAATATCCACCGTCTTATATGAAGACAATGTTTCATGCATAGTGTCACACCCCGACCTTACTAGGGTGTGATGGGCACCCGACCCCATATCCGGAGCCGAGCGAACCCGCTGACTCTTATTACATAGATAAACTCTTGTATCAATCAAGAATAGAATACATAGTAAGCTCTAAACTTTTTTTTTCATAAGTAAAGTCTATCATCATGCGGGACCCGTGACATGAAACATAATAACATATTGACTGGCGAAGCCGTCTATAAAACTAACACTCTATACCCACGACTCTGTCTGCAAAGTCTCTAACATTGAACAAAACATCATGGCTCATATACTCTGACTCGGCAGCACTCCAGAACAAGTGGA
>NC_083348.1:38375597-38544125 GCF_019175385.1 Lycium barbarum | reverse complement strand
TGATATATATTAAAGCATGAAATACAGTAAAAAGGATTATAACTGAAATAGGGAGTACAGAAAACAAGTAGAATGTCCAGAATACAAAAACACTTGCCGTTTTTAAACATAAATCATGCATGTCAATATCATATATCATACCGGCCCATTATGGACTCGGTGAACATGGTCGCCACCCCATCCTTGGCGCCATAACACAGCATAACACCATAAACGCATCATAACGCTATAACACCATAAACACATCATAACGCCATAACACCATAAACACATCATAACGCCATAACACAGTATAACACCATCATATCATCACACCATCACGCCAACACAGCATAACACCATCATATATATATATAATATATATCATATTCCGTCTCTAATGAGGGACTCGGTGAACAATGCAGTGAGACTGTGCACGATAACATACCCGGCCCGGGACTCGGTGAAAGACATATTGAGGCATGCACGAGTAGAGTAGTGAGCAACCATATGCGATATAAATCATTATCAAGACTAATAGAATAAGAAGAAGACATTAACACTGAGTATCAATAGCGATAATCATATCAAGTATCCCTCGAATGTCATTATAGATCATATCAAAAGATCCTTAGGAATCATAGACATGTATCAAGATAATATGAAATATCTTATAGAAGTCAAGGACATTAGTTATCGTAGAGTCTCTTAGAATAAGAGCTTATATATATCGACTACTATCCAACGTATAGAAAATTGAGGGGGAAGCTCATCATTTCAAGAGTTCTAACGTCAAGAAGTGAATAGGAATCATGAATCACACTCGAAACTTATGAATGGAATCTACCCAAAGCTCATATCATTCGTCACTTATATCTAAGACATGCCAAAAGAAATAAGGGACAACTTTACATACCTGTTAACGATTAATCGTAATCTCGTTCGCTTCGTCGCCCCTTTAGCCTATTTAATATAAAAGTAACACCATCGTTAGTAACTATACTTTCTTGTTCGTAAATCCGTAGCCCATCGCTTATAGAACTCATTCTTTAACTTATGCTTTCTCGATTAGGGCTTTTCATTAATTAAGGACTTAACGAAATCGGGCAGCATTTCCCCTATATATCGCCTAACCCGAATTTCCAATTATCCTCCTGTTAACACAGAAATACCAACAACAACATATGGACATAATCATACATTCAATCCATTCAATTCAACAAGGATAACAATATGTCCACAAACAACACAACTTTAACTTTAACTATCTAATTCCTTCATTTTTTTACCACATAATCCATGATAATAACAACCATAATGCTACTTAAAATCAATTCACCATTCTTAATCAAAACACCCCCTACACGGCTCAACTTATACTTCAACATCAACATATATAACCCTTTATATTCAACACACATCTATCAAATTTTACAAGTTTAGACCACCTCCAAAACATATAGAAAAAGATTGAATCTTACCTTAACGATCTTGGTTCCTTAACGTTGCCGCCTTCAACGATTCAATTCACGTTGCAATTTCTTTGAACACCTATAACTCCTTAGAACACAAGCTTCCTAAGCCTTCTTTCACTTGAGCTTCACTTTGAGCTCACTCTCGGCCAAAAATGGCCATGGTCGAGAGCTCCATTTTCTCCCCCATTTCCTTTCTTTTCTTTTTTGTTGTTCAACAATGTGTGAAAGATGATTCAATGAGTCATTCTTGGTTATTTATATATGGGCCTCCCCTACACTTGCCCTCCTAATGTGTCACCTATTTTGTTTTTAATTAATTCGGGTGGGGCCCACACATAGTAATTAGGCTAATTAATTTTAATTAATCACTAATTATTACTTAATAATCTAATCACAATTAATTAGTCCCTAATCAATAATATTTCTACACTAAATAAAATTTATAAACAATTTATGTTCTAATTAAAATTGAAAATTAAAAGTTCCTATTTCGTATCCGAAAATGATCCCGTCTTTAACTTGAGTCGATTCTCTTGCGAATAACTCGACGTATAAAAATACGGGATATAACATCTTTCCCCCCTTTAGAACATTCGTTCTCGAATGTTGAATTGGTCCCGTAAGGTCTTATAAGAATTTTCGGGAAGTCTCCTTTATCATTATAACATGTAGTTTCATCGGTCAATCAATATAATCAAGTGAGGAGTTCAAGTTACCTGTAGGCGTAGGGAACAAGTAAGGGTACTTATTCTTCATCTCCTCCTCGGCTTCCCAAGTCATCTCTTCTCTATTGTTGTTTCGCCATAATACCTTGACGGAAGCCACGTCCTTGGTACGCAATCTCCTGACTTGCCGATCAAGTATGGCTATAGGTTGCTCCTGTAGGTCAACTCCTCCGTCACCTGGACATCATCCACGGGAAATACTCTGGAGGGATCGCCTATACATTTGCGAAGTATTGACACGTGAAAGACTGGATGTACTGCTTCCAAATCAGACGGTAGGTCCAACTCGTAGGCAACCCGGCCTACCCTACGGATAATCGGATAAGGCCCAATATACCTCGGGCTTAGCTTCCTTTTCTTGCCGAATCTCATGACACCCTTCACGGGTGACACCTTCAAGAACACCCAATCACCAACCTGAAATTCTAAGTGTCGACGTCGATTATCTGCATATGATTTCTATCGACTCTGGGCTGCCAGTAACCTCTCCTGAATAAGCTTTACTTTATCAACAGCCTGTTGAACCATGTCTGGGCCTATTAACTTAGTCTCACCAACATCAAACCAACCAATAGGTGACCTACACTTCCTCCCATACAAGGCCTCATACGGTGCCATCTGAATACTCGAATGATAGCTATTATTATAAGAAACCTCGGTAAGTGGCAAATGATCGTCCCAGCTACCTCTGAAATCAATAATACAGGCCCGTAAAATATCTTGTATTGTCTGAATAGTACGCTCGGCCTGTCCGTCAGTCTCAGGGTGGAATGCTGTGCTAAGACTCACCTGGGTCCCTAATCCTTCCTGGAACGATCTCCAGAAGTTAGCTGTAAACTGAGCTTCTCTGTCAGAGATAATAGCTGTGGGGACCCGTGAAGTCTCACAATCTCCCTGAGGTATAACCTAGTATAGTCCTCAGTACTAATTCTGTCCCGGCAATTTGGTTCAAACCATTTTTCACCTTTCCTTGTCACACCCACATTGTTGTTACTGAATTTTACCCTTCTTATCAAGTACCCGCCTGGTCTCATTTTTAGTATAGAAATATTCGTAGATTACATAACTATTCTTGTATAACTTGTATAGAGTATATCCAATCTTAGTATAGTTTTTCCCCTCTCCTGGTTCATTCTGTTTTGTATATCTTATTTGTACTAAAACTCACTTGCTGTCTTTCTTGTCCTACTCCTTTGCCTTCCTTTATTCACCATTTGACTTCCCCGTATCCTACTATAGGAGATTTCTTATCCCTTCTCCTTTGCTATTTCTATGTCACAATATCATTAGCAGACAACTCCGTTGCCAACATCTTAACTTCTAATCCGGTATAACATTGCTATCCTTCGTAACATCTCTTAAGTTATTCGTTACATTCTCTTGTCGTATTCTGCCTTTTTATAAGCACCCCTTTGTAATGCCATATTATTCGAGATCTTTACAGATGCTTCTCCGCACCATCTCAAATACCATCTTGACTTCCATTCATTCATTGCTAGCTTCCAGGTCTTACTAACTTGTTCCAGCACGGGGTCTCACTTGAAGTTTAAGCATCTATATCAAATATATTTCAGTATCAATTGTTTCCACTTATACTTACTTTACTTTCACCCGCTTCCCCCTTTGGGGTTGTACTTATACCATATCCATGTCTTTTCTTTATAATCTATAACTTGATTATCCTCGTACGAGACCTTAACAAAATCACGAAGTGACGAGAACCTTTCTATATATAGTGTAAAATCTCATCTGATGATCTGTACTTGAGTAATGTAACCCATGTAGCAACTTATCCACGGTCACTTTCCAATTACCTCGATCGGTAATTAGTTAGTACTTGTAGTCGTTCCAAATTCTTAACTGGGTAGCACTTATATTTCGATGATAAGCGTTCCAAGACCTGCTGTATCATTATCTTTATCCTAAGTTGTATCATATGTTTCCTTTAATAGATTTACAATACATTATTTGTCCTTCAGGCCTACAGTCCTTGTCCGTTAAGGATTCCACTATTCCCGAGGTGAAGTCATGTACATGAAGTACTCCTTTATGCCTTATGCTCTTTTACCCTTGTTGTGTACCCAATACTGACTTCTGACTTACCCAGAATCACATCAAGTTCACCTTAGTAATGGTTTATCTTATCACCTTGTCGTCGTACTACACCCTTAAGTTCGTAGCTATATATTTCCCTTTTATTTTATACTCGTACTCAATTAATTACGTCTATCTTGGGTGCTTCCTTTAGTATTCCCCTACCATTTCTCCAGTCTGTGTCCATCTTTTATTCCGTGCATGAGGAATCTCATGCTACCTCTGTATCCATCGAAAAACACTACTTCTGCATAATCTCTTTCTCATTTTCAAAACGTATTCTGTTCATCCCTCTTTGTTCTTATCATACCAGTCACTTTCTGGCACTCATTCTGCTTCGTTGCTCATCTTTCTATAGTTTGGTCTCTTCACAACTCCGTCACTTATATTACTCGTATTCTCGGCTGCACTGTACATCTCGCTCGGCTTCCTTCTTATTTCCTTCTTTCGATTAACTCCTCCTTTTTTTTGTGCTCGCTTCGCTTCGTCATCACATAATCTCCATTCTGAACCTTCCCTATAGGACTTTATGAATCTTTCTTATTCGTTCTACTAGATCACCTTTATACTTTAGTCACATAGATCACGTCATCTCTTTTAGTCACTTCCTTTACCAGACTTCTACTCATTTTCAAACAACCCTTATGTATTCACATTATATTCTGGTCTTAATCAATTCTAAGTGTAAACACTTCTTAACCTTTTATCTTTCTGGTTAAACTTATCCTTAATACCTCACAAGCTGTCTTATCATGTACATTCATATTCGTGACAATTCTTCTTTCTTTGTACTCTTGTCTCAATCATATTATTACTTCTTCTAACTATAAACTTGTCGTAATTTACCCTTGCTTGTCAATTCCGTTGATACCATAATATAACACCCTATCAAGATTTGCCAGCCTTTTCTAAATCATCTTTTAGCATCTCAAGCCCTTCCAAATTAACCCCAGCATTCCTCTTTTACCATATTGATACCGATCTCATAATCACTATTACCATCAATTCAACGGTTAACTTATCTCTCGAAGTCGGTCTTACTCGTAACTTAGCCAAATCTTATCATTACTGTTGACACGACCTTTCAAAACAATATTACGAACTTATATGTCATTTTCTTTTTATTTCTAAGAAAATTTTGGCAAAGGTTCCTCTGTATTTCTTACTATCTCAAAACCTGCACGCAGGAAATACCAACAACGCCTCACAGGGCCAACATACACATATATATTATATCGTATCATAGCCGCACAGGGCTTCCTATATCAGTCACCAGATGAAAATGACGAACTTTCCTCGTGTATCCAACTCAAACTGTACCTGTCACACTTTCCTGTTTATTTTCCCTTTCAATCTCTAACTGCAGGTTTCAAACATACCTGCAGCATTCATATTATGTCTAACATATATTCTGCTTACAGTTACTGATTCCTTTTGCTTCTTCTGTGCACACTTTCTAACTGAACTTATCTGCAATATATATACATTCAACCCATTTCTTTACTATGCTTACCACAAACTCACCATAATGATAGCCAGTTTGCCATTCCGTATATACTAATTCTCATTATGTAACCTTGATATCCAACTTTCACCTGTATGTACAACTATTTTCCATCCTAGATTTCAAAATTCCCACGGTGATGGGAACACCTTGGTCACTGTTACTCGTAAATACTTGGTTGTCGACCCCTTTGATTTCCGTTTTCCGCTATTAGGTAACAATTTATAACAAATGCACATACATAGGAAATTTCGATAGGGTCTCATATACCTGTAGTCGATCAGTCTCTAGTCCGGTCTGGTGATCTGTAGGGCGAAGTGTGCTCCTTGTCACCATGTGCCCGCCATCTACTCGTCTGGCCTTCATCATCTTCCTCATCGGAGTCCGGGGAATGTAGATAACCGGGCAACTCCTAGTTTACCGACGACTAGGATAGGGGGATGGAGTAATCTGTAACGCCTACCGGGGTAGCCGGTCTAACGTGGTGTCCTGCCATAGGAGCAACTGGTACGGCCTCGGGGACCGCCTCCCTAGATATCAAAAAACTCAGGAGGAATTGTCGCGGGGGCCTCCAATGGGTCAGTCTCGATAGAATAACTGAGGCTCCTCCTGCTCGGTCTTGGAGCCTGGGGTCCTGAATTTACCCTAGGGGCCTTCTTAGCACCCTCACTATCTGAAGCTGGCCTCTTCATCTTTCGCAATTCTGCACCTACCTACAGGAAAAGAGGTCACAAATAATCTTTCCTAGACTCTGGCTCTATCGCACGATCTAAGATAGAAGGAAAGATAATATCCTAAATATCTTGTAGCCTCCTATTTATAGATGTGATGCACGACACACCGATAAACAAGACTCAACTAGACACGGTCTGTAGACACTCCGAGGATGAACTGCTCTGATACCACTTTTGTCACGACCCAGCCCCGTGGGCCATGACTATTGCCCGAGCTGGACACCCATATGTACCTGTTAAACATAGTCGGACTGATACTATAGGTCCTCAATCAATCACAATGAAATCACATACGCAAGCTGACCAGGCTGCCACTACATATATATCATTATGCTACGCAAGCCGACAAGGCTACCACTACATATCATTATATTACGCAAGACGACAAGGCTGCCACTACGAAACGATAACATATGCAAGCCGGCAAGGCTGCTACAACAAACAGAAGCATCCACAACAACTATATAGACACATCTGATCATAATCTATATACAACCCACACACATGTCTACAGACCTCTAAGAGTATCAACAGTGAAATATGACGGGACAGGGCCCCGTCGTACTCCTAGACAAACATATATATATATATAAAGGTCTGTACCAAAATCTAGGCTCCGGAACAACGGAGCTCTCCAAGACAGCCGAAAGGGAATCCTATGCTGGGGACCACCAAATCGAGCGTCTGTACCTGCGGGCATGAAACGCAGCCCCCCGAAGAAAGGGGGTCAGTACGGAATATGTACTGATTATATAAAGCATGAAATACAGTAAAAAGGATTATAACTGAAATAGGGAGTACAGAAAAGAAGTACAATGTCCAGAATACAAAAACACTTGCCGTTTTTAAACATAAATCATGCATGTCAATATCATATATCATACCCGGCCCATTATGGGACTCGGTGAACATGGTCGCCACCCCATCCTTGGCGCCATAACACAGCATAACACCATAAACGCATCATAACGCTATAACACCATAAACACATCATAACGCCATAACACCATAAACACATCATAACGCCATAACACAGTATAACACCATCATATCATCACACCATCACGCCAACACAGCATAACACCATCATATATATATATATATATATATATCATATTCCGTCTCTAATGAGGGACTCGGTGAACAATGCAGTGAGACTGTGCACGATAACATACCCGGCCCGGGACTCGGTGAAAGACATATTGAGGCATGCACGAGTAGAGTAGTGAGCAACCATATGCGATATAAATCATTATCAAGACTCAATAGAATAAGAAGAAGACATTAACACCTGAGTATCAATAGCGATAATCATATCAAGTATCCCTCGAATGTCATTATAGATCATATCAAAAGATCCTTAGGAATCATAGACATGTATCAAGATAATATGAAATATCTTATAGAAGTCAAGGACATTAGTTATCGTAGAGTCTCTTAGAATAAGAGCTTATATATATCGACTACTATCCAACGTATAGAAAACTTGAGGGGGAAGCTCAATCATTTCAAGAGTTCTAACGTCAAGAAGTGAATAGGAATCATGAATCACACTCGAAACTTATGAATGGAATTACCCCAAAGCTCATATCATTCGTCACTTATATCTAAGACATGCCAAAAGAAATAAGGGACAACTTTACATACCTGTTAACGATTAATCGTAATCTCGTTCGCTTCGTCGCCCCTTTAGCCTATTTAATATAAAAGTAACACCATCGTTAGTAACTATACTTTCTTGTTCGTAAATCCGTAGCCCATCGCTTATAGAACTCATTCTTTAACTTATGCTTTCTCGATTAGGGCTTTTCATTAATTAAGGACTTAAGGGAAATCGGGCAGCATTTCCCCTATATATTCGCCTAACCCGAATTTCCAATTATCCTCCTGTTAACACAGAAATACCAACAACAACAACATATGGACATAATCATACATTCAATCCATTCAATTCAACAAGGATAACAATATGTCCACAAACAACACAACTTTAACTTTAACTATCTAATTCCTTCATTTTTTTACCACATAATCCATGATAATAACAACCATAATGCTACTTAAAATCAATTCACCATTCTTAATCAAAACAGCCCCCTACACGGCTCAACATATACTTCAACATCAACATATATAACCCTTTATATTCAACACACATCTATCAAATTTTACAAGTTTAGACTACCTCCAAAACATATAGAAAAGATTGAATCTTACCTTAACGATCTTGGTTCCTTAACGTTGCCGCCTTCAACGATTCAATTCACGTTGCAATTTCTTTGAACACCTATAACTCCTTAGAACACAAGCTTCCTAAGCCTTCTTTCACTTGAGCTTCACTTTGAGCTCACTCTCGGCCAAAAATGGCCATGGTCGAGAGCTCCATTTTCTCCCCCATTTCCTTTCTTTTCTTTTTTGTTGTTCAACAATGTGTGAAAGATGATTCAATGAGTCATTCTTGGTTATTATATATGGGCCTCCCCTACACTTGCCCTCCTAATGTGTCACCTATTTTGTTTTTAATTAATTCGGGTGGGGCCCACACATAGTAATTAGGCTAATTAATTTTAATTCATCACTAATTATTACTTAATAATCTAATCACAATTAATTAGTCCCTAATCTCTAATAATATTTCTACACTAAATAAAATTTATAAACAATTTATGTTCTAATTAAAATTGAAATTTAAAAGTTCCTATTTCGTATCCGAAAATGATCCCGTCTTTAACTTGAGTCGATTCTCTTGCGAATACCTCGACGTATAAAAATACGGGATATAACATCTTTCCCCCCTTTAGAACATTCGTTCTCGAATGTTGAATTGGTCCCGTAAGGTCTTATAAGAATTTTCGGGAAGTCTCCTTTATCATTATAACATGTAGTTTCATCGGTCAATCAATATAATCAAGTGAGGAGTTCAAGTTACCTGTAGGCGTAGGGAACAAGTAAGGGTACTTATTCTTCATCTCCTCCTCGGCTTCCCAAGTCATCTCTTCTCTATTGTTGTTTCGCCATAATACCTTGACGGAAGCCACGTCCTTGGTACGCAATCTCCTGACTTGCCGATCCAGTATGGCTATAGGTTGCTCATCGTTGGTCAACTCCTCCGTCACCTGGACATCATCCACGGGAAATACTCTGGAGGGATCGCCTATACATTTGCGAAGTATTGACACGTGAAAGACTGGATGTACTGCTTCCAAATCAGACGGTAGGTCCAACTCGTAGGCAACCCGGCCTACCCTACGGATAATCGGATAAGGCCCAATATACCTCGGGCTTAGCTTCCTTTTCTTGCCGAATCTCATGACACCCTTCACGGGTGACTCCTTCAAGAACACCCAATCACCAACCTGAAATTCTAAGTGTCCACGTCGATTATCTGCATATGATTTCTATCGACTCTGGGCTGCCAGTAACCTCTCCTGAATAAGCTTTACTTTATCAACAGCCTGTTGGACCATGTCTGGGCCTATTAACTTAGTCTCACCAACATCAAACCAACCAATAGGTGACCTACACTTCCTCCCATACAAGGCCTCATACGGTGCCATCTAAATACTCGAATGATAGCTATTATTATAAGAAACCTCGGTAAGTGGCAAATGATCGTCCCAGCTACCTCTGAAATCAATAATACAGGCCCGTAAAATATCTTGTAGTTTCTGAATAGTACGCTCGGCCTGTCCGTCAGTCTCAGGGTGGAATGCTGTGCTAAGACTCACCTGGGTCCCTAATCCTTCCTGGAACGATCTCCAGAAGTTAGCTGTAAACTGAGCTTCTCTGTCAGAGATAATAGCTGTGGGGACCCCGTGAAGTCTCACAATCTCCCTGAGGTATAACCTAGTATAGTCCTCAGTACTAATTCTGTCCCGACAATTTGGTTCAAACCATTTTTCACCTTTCCTTGTCACACCCACATTGTTGTTACTGAATTCTTACCCTTCTTATCAAGTACCCGGCTGGTCTCATTTGTAGTATAGAAATATTCGTAGATTACATAACTATTCTTGTATAACTTGTATAGAGTATATCCAATCTTAGTATAGTTTTTCCCCTCTCCTGGTTCATTCTGTTTTGTATATCTTATTTGTACTAAAACTCACTTGCTGTCTTTCTTGTCCTACTCCTTTGCCTTCCTTTATTCACCATTTGACTTCCCCGTATCCTACTATAAGAGATTTCTTATCCCTTCTCCTTTGCTATTTCTATGTCACAATATCATTAGCAGACAACTCCGTTGCCAACATCTTAACTTCTAATCCGGTATAACATTGCTATCCTTCGTAACATCTCTTAAGTTATTCGTTACAATTCTCTTGTCGTATTCTGCCTTTTATAAGCACCCCCTTTGTAATGCCATATTATTCGAGATCTTTACAGATGCTTCTCCGCACCATCTTAAATACCATCTTGACTTCCATTCATTCATTGCTAGCTTCCAGGTCTTACTAACTTGTTCCAGCACGGGGTCTCACTTGAAGTTTAAGCATCTATATCAAATATATTTCAGTATCAATTGTTTCCACTTATACTTACTTTACTTTCACCCGCTTCCCCCCTTTGGGTTGTACTTATACCATATCCATGTTTTTTCTTTATAATCTATAACTTGATTATCCTCGTACGAGACCTTAACAAAATCACGAAGTGACGAGAACCTTTCTATATATAGTGTAAAATATCATCTGATGATCTGTACTTGAGTAATGTAACCCATGTAGCAACTTATCCACGGTCACTTTCCAATTACCTCGATCGGTAATTAGTTAGTACTTGTAGTCGTTCCAAATTCTTAACTGGGTAGCACTTATATTTCGATGATAAGCATTCCAAGACCTGCTGTATCATTATCTTTATCCTAAGTTGTATCATATGTTTCCTTTAATAGATTTACAATACATTATTTGTCCTTCAGGCCTACAGTCCTTGTCCGTTAAGGATTCCACTATTCCCGAGGTGAAGTCATGTACATGAAGTACTCCTTTATGCCTTATGCTCTTTTACCCTTGTTGTGTACCCAATACTGACTTCTGACTTACCCAGAATGACATCAAGTTCACCTTAGTAATGGTTTATCTTATCACCTTGTCGTCGTACTACATCCTTAAGTTCGTAGCTATATATTTCCCTTTTATTTTATACTCGTACTCAATTAATTACGTCTATCTTGGGTGCTTCCTTTAGTATTCCCCTACCATTTCTCCAGTCTGTGTCCATCTTTTATTCCGTGCATGAGGAATCTCATGCTACCTCTGTATCCATCGAAAAACACTACTTCTGCATAATCTCTTTCTCATTTTCAAAACGTATTCTATTCATCCCTCTTTGTTCTTATCATACCAGTCACTTTCTGGCACTCATTCTGCTTCGTTGCTCATCTTTCTATAGTTTGGTCTCTTCACAACTCCGTCACTTATATTACTCGTATTCTCGGCTGCACTGTCATCTCGCTCGCTTCCTTCTTATTTCCTTCTTTCGATTAACTCCTCCTTTTTTTGTGCTCGCTTTCGCTTTCGTCATCACATAATCTCCATTCTGAACCTTCCCTATAGGACTTTATGAATCTTTCTTATTCGTTCTATAGCTCACCTTTATACTTTAGTCACATAGATCACGTCATCTCTTTTAGTCACTTCCTTACCAGACTTTACTCATTTTCAAACAACCCTTATTGTATTCACATTATATTCTGGTCTTAATCAATTCTATAGTGTAACACTTCTTAACCTTTTATCCTTTCTGGTTAAACTTATCCTTAATACCTCACAAGCTGTCTTATCAGTACATTCATATTCGTGACAATTCTTCTTTCTTTGTACTCTTGTCTCAATCATATTATTACTTCTTCTAACTATAAACTTGTCGTAATTTACCCTTGCTTGTCAATTCCGTTGATACCATAATATAACACCCTATCAAGATTTGCCAGCCTTTTCTAAATCATCTTTTAGCATCTCAAGCCCTTCCAAATTACCCCAGCATTCCTCTTTTACCATATTGATACCGATCTCATAATCACTATTACCATCAATTCAACGGTTAACTTATCTCTCAAAGTCGGTCTTACTCGTAACTTAGCCAAATCTTATCATTACTGTTGACACGACCTTTCAAAACAATATTACGAACTTATATGTCATTTTATTTTTATTTCTAAGACAATTTTGGCAAAGGTTCCTCTGTATTTCTTACTATCTCAAAACCTGCACGCAGGAAATACCAACAACGCCTCACAGGGCCAACATACACATATATATTATATCGTATCGTAGCCGCACAGGGCTTCCTATATCAGTCACCAGATGAAAATGACGAACTTTCCTCGTGTATCCAACTCAAACTGTACCTGTCACACTTTCCTGTTTATTTTCCCTTTCAATCTCTAACTGCAGGTTTCAAACATACCTGCAGCATTCATATTATGTCTAACATATATTCTGCTTACAGTTACTGATTCCTTTAGCTTCTTCTGTGCACACTTTCTAACTGAACTTATCTGCAATATATATACATTCAATCCATTTCTTTACTATGCTCTCCACAACTCACCGTAATGATAGCCAGTTTGCCATTCCGTATATACAAATTCTCATTATGTAACCTTGATATCCAACTTTCACCTGTATGTACAACTATTTTCCATCCTAGATTTCAAAATTCCCACGGTGATGGGAACACCTTGGTCACTGTTACTCGTAAATACTTGGTTGTCGACCCCTTTGATTTCCGTTTTCCGCTATTAGGTAACAATTTATAACAAATGCACATACATAGGAAATTTCGATAGGGTCTCATATACCTGTAGTCGATCAGTCTCTAGTCCGATCTGTGATCTGTAGGGCGAAGTGTGCTCCTTGTCACCATGTGCCCGCCATCTACTCATCTGGCCTTCATCATCTTCCTCATCGGAGTCCGGGGAATGTAGATAACCGGGCAACTCTTGGTTTACCGACGACCAGGATAGGGGGCTGGAGTAATCTGTAACGCCTACCGGGGTAGCCGGTCTAACGTGGTGTCCTGCCATAGGAGCAACTGGTACAGCCTCGGGGACCGCCTCCCTAGATATCAAAAACTCTGGAGGAATTGTCGCGGGGGCCTCCAATGGGTCAGTCTCGATAGAATAACTGAGGCTCCTCCTGCTCGGTCTTGGAGCCTGGGGTCCTGAATTTACCCTAGGGGCCTTCTTAGCACCCTCACTATCTGAAGCTGGCCTCTTCATCTTTCGCAATTCTGCACCTACCTACAAGAAAAGAGGTCACAAATAATATTTCCTAGACTCTGGCTCTATCGCACGATCTAAGACATAAGGAAAGATAATATCCTAAATGTCCTGTAGCCTCCTGTTTATAGATGTGATGCACGACACACCGATAAACAAGACTCAACTAGACACGGTCTGTAGACACTCCGAGGATGAACTGCTCTGATACCACTTTTGTCACGACCCAGCCCCGTGGGCCATGACTATTGCCCGAGTTGGACACCCATATGTACCTGTTAAACATAGTCGGACTGATACTATAGGTCCTCAATCAATCACAATGAAATAACATACGCAAGCTGACCAGGCTGCCACTACATATATATCTTTATGCTACGCAAGCCGACAAGGCTACCACTACATATCATTATATTACGCAAGACGCCAAGGCTGCCACTACGAAACGATAACATATGCAAGCCGGCAAGGCTGCTACAACAAACAGAAGCATTCACAACAACTATATAGACACATCTGATCATAATCTATATACAACCCACACACATGTCTACAGACCTCTAAGAGTATCAACAGTGAAATATGACGGGACAGGGCCCCGTCGTACCCCTAGACAAACATATATATATATATATATATATATATATATATATATAAAAGGTCTGTACCAAAATCTAGGCTCCGGAACAACGGAGCTCTCCAAGACAGCTGAAAGGGAATCCTATGCTGGGGACCACCAAATCGAGCGTCTGTACCTGCGGGCATGAAACGCAGACCCCCGAAGAAAGGGGGTCAGTACGGAATATGTACTGATTATATAAAGCATGAAATACAGTAAAAAGGATTATAACTGAAATAGGGAGTACAGAAAACAAGTAGAATGTCCAGAATACAAAAACACTTGCCGTTTTTAAACATAAATCATGCATGTCAATATCATATATCATACCCGGCCCATTATGGGACTCGGTGAACATGGTCGCCACCCCATCCTTGGCGCCATAACACAGCATAACACCATAAACGCATCATAACGCTATAACACCATAAACACATCATAACGCCATAACACCATAAACACATCATAACGCCATAACACAGTATAACACCATCATATCATCACACCATCACGCCAACACAGCATAACACCATCATATATATATATATATATATCATATTCCGTCTCTAATGAGGGACTCGGTGAACAATGCAGTGAGACTGTGCACGATAACATACCCGGCCCGGGACTCGGTGAAAGACATATTGAGGCATGCACGAGTAGAGTAGTGAGCAACCATATGCGATATAAATCATTATCAAGACTCAATAGAATAAGAAGAAGACATTAACACCTGAGTATCAATAGCGATAATCATATCAAGTATCCCTCGAATGTCATTATAGATCATATCAAAAGATCCTTAGGAATCATAGACATGTATCAAGATAATATGAAATATCTTATAGAAGTCAAGGACATTAGTTATCGTAGAGTCTCTTAGAATAAGAGCTTATATATATCGACTACTATCCAACGTATAGAAAATATGAGGGGGAAACTCAATCATTTCAAGAGTTCTAACGTCAAGAAGTGAATAGGAATCATGAATCACACTCGAAACTTATGAATGGATCTACCCCAAAGCTCATATCATTCGTCACTTATATCTAAGACATGCCAAAAGAAATAAGGGACAACTTTACATACCTGTTAACGATTAATCGTAATCTCGTTCGCTTCGTCGCCCCTTTAGCCTATTTAATATAAAAGTAGCACCATCGTTAGTAACTATACTTTCTTGTTCGTAAATCCGTAGCCCATCGCTTATAGAACTCATTCTTTAACTTATGCTTTCTCGATTAGGGCTTTTCATTAATTAAGGACTTAACCGAAATCGGGCAGCATTTCCCCTATATATTCGCCTAACCCGAATTTCCAATTATCCTCCTGTTAACACAGAAATACCAACAACAACATATGGACATAATCATACATTCAATCCATTCAATTCAACAAGGATAACAATATGTCCACAAACAACACAACTTTAACTTTAACTATCTAATTCCTTCATTTTTTTACCACATAATCCATGATAATAACAACCATAATGCTACTTAAAATCAATTCACCATTCTTAATCAAAACAACCCCCTACACGGCTCAACTTATACTTCAACATCAACATATATAACCCTTTATATTCAACACACATCTATCAAATTTTACAAGTTTAGACCACCTCCAAAACATATAGAAAAAGATTGAATCTTACCTTAACGATCTTGGTTCCTTAACGTTGCCACCTTCAACGATTCAATTCACGTTGCAATTTCTTTGAACACCTATAACTCCTTAGAACACAAGCTTCCTAAGCCTTCTTTCACTTGAGCTTCACTTTGAGCTCACTCTCGGCCAAAAATGGCCATGGTCGAGAGCTCCATTTTCTCCCCCATTTCCTTTCTTTTCTTTTTTGTTGTTCAACAATGTGTGAAAGATGATTCAATGAGTCATTCTTGGTTATTTATATATGGGCCTCCCCTACACTTGCCCTCCTAATGTGTCACCTATTTTGTTTTTAATTAATTCGGGTGGGGCCCACACATAGTAATTAGGCTAATTAATTTTAATTAATCACTAATTATTACTTAATAATCTAATCACAATTAATTAGTCCCTAATCACTAATAATATTTCTACACTAAATAAAATTTATAAACAATTTATGTTCTAATTAAAATTGAAAATTAAAAGTTCCTATTTCGTATCCGAAAATGATCCCGTCTTTAACTTGAGTCGATTCTCTTGCGAATAACTCGACGTATAAAAATACGGGATATAACATCTTTCCCCCCTTTAGAACATTCGTTCTCGAATGTTGAATTGGTCCCGTAAGGTCTTATAAGAATTTTCGGGAAGTCTCCTTTATCATTATAACATGTAGTTTCATCGGTCAATCAATATAATCAAGTGAGGAGTTCAAGTTACCTGTAGGCGTAGGGAACAAGTAAGGGTACTTATTCTTCATCTCCTCCTCGGCTTCCCAAGTCATCTCTTCTCTATTGTTGTTTCGCCATAATACCTTGACGGAAGCCACATCCTTGGTACGCAATCTCCTGACTTGCCGATCAAGTATGGATATAGGTTGCTCCTTGTAGGTCAACTCCTCCGTCACCTGGACATCTTCCATGGGAAATACTCTGGAGGGATCGCCTATACATTTGCGAAGTATTGACACGTGAAAGACTGGATGTACTGCTTCCAAATTAGACGGTAGGTCCAACTCGTAGGCAACCAGGCCTACCCTACGGATAATCGGATAAGGCCCAATATACCTCGGGCTTAGCTTCCTTTTCTTGCCGAATCTCATGACACCCTTCACGGGTGACACCTTCAAGAACACCCAATCACCAACCTGAAATTCTAAGTGTCGACGTCGATTATCTGCATATGATTTCTGTCGACTCTGGGCTGCCAGTAACCTCTCCTGAATAAGCTTTACTTTATCAACAGCCTGTTGAACCATGTCTGGGCCTATTAACTTAGTCTCACCAACATCAAACCAACCAATAGGTGACCTACACTTCCTCCCATACAAGGCCTCATACGGTGCCATCTGAATACTCGAATGATAGCTATTATTATAAGAAACCTCGGTAAGTGGCAAATGATCATCCCAGCTACCTTTGAAATCAATAATACAGGCCCGTAAAATATCTTGTATTGTCTGAATAGTACGCTCGGCCTGTCCGTCAGTCTCAGGGTGGAATGCTGTGCTAAGACTCACCTGGGTCCCTAATCCTTCCTGGAACGATCTCCAGAAGTTAGCTGTAAACTGAGCTTCTCTGTCAGAGATAATAGCTGTGGGGACCACGTGAAGTCTCACAATCTCCCTGAGGTATAACCTAGTATAGTCCTCAGTACTAATTCTGTCCCGGCAATTTGGTTCAAACCATTTTTCACCTTTCCTTGTCACACCCACATTGTTGTTACTGAATTTTTACCCTTCTTATCAAGTACCCGCCTGGTCTCATTTTTAGTATAGAAATATTCGTAGATTACATAACTATTCTTGTATAACTTGTATAGAGTATATCCAATCTTAGTATAGTTTTCCCCCTCTCCTGGTTCATTCTGTTTTGTATATCTTATTTGTACTAAAACTCACTTGCTGTCTTTCTTGTCCTACTCCTTTGCCTTCCTTTATTCACCATTTGACTTCCCCGTATCCTACTATAGGAGATTTCTTATCCCTTCTCCTTTGCTATTTCTATGTCACAATATCATTAGCAGACAACTCCGTTGCCAACATCTTAACTTCTAATCCGGTATAACATTGCTATCCTTCGTAACATCTCTTAAGTTATTCGTTACCATTCTCTTGTCGTATTCTGCCTTTTTATAAGCACCCCTTTTGTAATGCCATATTATTCGAGATCTTTACAGATGCTTCTCCGCACCATCTCAAATACCATCTTGACTTCCATTCATTCATTGCTAGCTTCCAGGTCTTACTAACTTGTTCCAGCACGGGGTCTCACTTGAAGTTTAAGCATCTATATCAAATATATTTCAGTATCAATTGTTTCCACTTATACTTACTTTACTTTCACCCGCTTCCCCCCTTTGGGGTTGTACTTATACCATATCCATGTCTTTTCTTTATAATCTATAACTTGATTATTCTCGTACGAGACCTTAACAAAATCACGAAGTGACGAGAACCTTTCTATATATAGTGTAAAATCTCATCTGATGATCTGTACTTGAGTAATGTAACCCATGTAGCAACTTATCCACAGTCACTTTCCAATTACCTCGATCGGTAATTAGTTAGTACTTGTAGTCATTCCAAATTCTTAACTGGGTAGCACTTATATTTCGATGATAAGCGTTCCAAGACCTGCTGTATCATTATCTTTATCCTAAGTTGTATCATATGTTTCCTTTAATAGATTTACAATACATTATTTGTCCTTCAGGCCTACAATCCTTGTCCGTTAAGGATTCCACTATTCCCGAGGTGAAGTCATGTACATGAAGTACTCCTTTATGCCTTATGATCTTTTACCCTTGTTGTGTACCCAATACTGACTTCTGACTAACCCAGAATCACATCAAGTTCACCTTAGTAATGGTTTATCTTATCACCTTGTCGTCGTACTACACCCTTAAGTTCGTAGCTATATATTTCCCTTTTATTTTATACTCGTACTCAATTAATTACGTCTATCTTGGGTGCTTCCTTTAGTATTCCCCTACCATTTCTCCAGTCTGTGTCCATCTTTTATTCCGTGCATGAGGAATCTCATGCTAACTCTGTATCCATCGAAAAACACTACTTCTGCATAATCTCTTTCACATTTTCAAAACGTATTCTGTTCATCCCTCTTTGTTCTTATCATACCAGTCACTTTCTGGCACTCATTCTGCTTCGTTGCTCATCTTTCTATAGTTTGGTCTCTTCACAACTCCGTCACTTATATTACTCGTATTCTCGGCTGCACTGTCATCTCGCTCGCTTCCTTCTTATTTCCTTCTTTCGATTAACTCCTCCTTTTTTTGTGCTCGCTTTCGCTTTCGTCATCACATAATCTCCATTCTGAACCTTCCCTATAGGACTTTATGAATCTTTCTTATTCGTTCTATAGATCACCTTTATACTTTAGTCACATAGATCACGTCATCTCTTTTAGTCACTTCCTTACCAGACTTTACTCATTTTCAAACAACCCTTATTGTATTCACATTATATTCTGGTCTTAATCAATTCTATAGTGTAACACTTCTTAACCTTTTATCCTTTCTGGTTAAACTTATCCTTAATACCTCACAAGCTGTCTTATCAGTACATTCATATTCGTGACAATTCTTCTTTCTTTGTACTCTTGTCTCAATCATATTATTACTTCTTCTAACTATAAACTTGTCGTAATTTACCCTTGCTTGTCAATTCCGTTGATACCATAATATAACACCCTATCAAGATTTGCCAGCCTTTTCTAAATCATCTTTTAGCATCTCAAGCCCTTCCAAATTACCCCAGCATTCCTCTTTTACCATATTGATACCGATCTCATAATCACTATTACCATCAATTCAACGGTTAACTTATCTCTCGAAGTCGGTCTTACTCGTAACTTAGCCAAATCTTATCATTACTGTTGACACGACCTTTCAAAACAATATTACGAACTTATATGTCATTTTCTTTTTATTTCTAAGAAAATTTTGGCAAAGGTTCCTCTGTATTTCTTACTATCTCAAAACCTGCACGCAGGAAATACCAACAACGCCTCACAGGGCCAACATACACATATATATTATATCGTATCATAGCCGCACAGGGCTTCCTATATCAGTCACCAGATGAAAATGACGAACTTTCCTCGTGTATCCAACTCAAACTGTACCTGTCACACTTTCCTGTTTATTTTCCCTTTCAATCTCTAACTGCAGGTTTCAAACATACCTGCAGCATTCATATTATGTCTAACATATATTCTGCTTACAGTTACTGATTCCTTTTGCTTCTTCTGTGCACACTTTCTAACTGAACTTATCTGCAATATATATACATTCAACCCATTTCTTTACTATGCTTACCACAACTCACCATAATGATAGCCAGTTTGCCATTCCGTATATACTAATTCTCATTATGTAACCTTGATATCCAACTTTCACCTGTATGTACAACTATTTTCCATCCTAGATTTCAAAATTCCCACGGTGATGGGAACACCTTGGTCACTGTTACTCGTAAATACTTGGTTGTCGACCCCTTTGATTTCCGTTTTCCGCTATTAGGTAACAATTTATAACAAATGCACATACATAGGAAATTTCGATAGGGTCTCATATACCTGTAGTCGATCAGTCTCTAGTCCGGTCTGGTGATCTGTAGGGCGAAGTGTGCTCCTTGTCACCATGTGCCCGCCATCTACTCGTCTGGCCTTCATCATCTTCCTCATCGGAGTCCGGGGAATGTAGATAACCGGGCAACTCCTAGTTTACCGACGACTAGGATAGGGGGATGGAGTAATCTGTAACGCCTACCGGGGTAGCCGGTCTAACGTGGTGTCCTGCCATAGGAGCAACTGGTACGGCCTCGGGGACCGCCTCCCTAGATATCAAAAACTCTGGAGGAATTGTCGCGGGGGCCTCCAATGGGTCAGTCTCGATAGAATAACTGAGGCTCCTCCTGCTCGGTCCTGGAGCCTGGGGTCCTGAATTTACCCTAGGGGCCTTCTTAGCACCCTCACTATCTGAAGTTGGCCTCTTCATCTTTTGCAATTCTGCACCTACCTACAGGAAAAGAGGTCACAAATAATCTTTCCTAGACTCTGGCTCTATCGCACGATCTAAGACAGAAGGAAAGATAATATCCTAAATGTCCTATAGTCTCCTGTTTATAGATGTGATGCACGACACACCGATAAACAAGACTCAACTAGACACGGTCTGTAGACACTCCGAGGATGAACTGCTCTGATACCACTTTTGTCACGACCCAGCCCCGTGGGCCATGACTATTGCCCGAGCTGGACACCCATATGTACCTGTTAAACATAGTCGGACTGATACTATAGGTCCTCAATCAATCACAATGAAATCACATACGCAAGCTGACCAGGCTGCCACTACATATATATCATTATGCTACGCAAGCCGACAAGGCTACCACTACATATCATTATATTACGCAAGACGACAAGGCTGCCACTACGAAACGATAACATATGCAAGCCGGCAAGGCTGCTACAACAAACAGAAGCATCCACAACAACTATATAGACACATCTGATCATAATCTATATACAACCCACACACATGTCTACAGACCTCTAAGAGTATCAACAGTGAAATATGACGGGACAGGGCCCCGTCGTACTCCTAGACAAACATATATATATATATAAAGGTCTGTACCAAAATCTAGGCTCCGGAACAACGGAGCTCTCCAAGACAGCTGAAAGGGAATCCTATGCTGGGGACCACCAAATCGAGCGTCTGTACCTGCGGGCATGAAACGCAGACCCCCGAAGAAAGGGGGTCAGTACGGAATATGTACTGATTATATAAAGCATGAAATACAGTAAAAAGGATTATAACTGAAATAGGGAGTACAGAAAACAAGTAGAATGTCCAGAATACAAAAACACTTGCCGTTTTTAAACATAAATCATGCATGTCAATATCATATATCATACCCGGCCCATTATGGGACTCGGTGAACATGGTCGCCACCCCATCCTTGGCGCCATAACACAGCATAACACCATAAACGCATCATAACGCTATAACACCATAAACACATCATAACGCCATAACACCATAAACACATCATAACGCCATAACACAGTATAACACCATCATATCATCACACCATCACGCCAACACAGCATAACACCATCATATATATATATATATATCATATTCCGTCTCTAATGAGGGACTCGGTGAACAATGCAGTGAGACTGTGCACGATAACATACCCGGCCCGGGACTCGGTGAAAGACATATTGAGGCATGCACGAGTAGAGTAGTGAGCAACCATATGCGATATAAATCATTATCAAGACTCAACAGAATAAGAAGAAGAGATTAACACCTGAGTATCAATAGCGATAATCATATCAAGTATCCCTCGAATGTCATTATAGATCATATCAAAAGAGCCTTAGGAATCATAGACATGTATCAAGATAATATGAAATATCTTATAGAAGTCAAGGACATTAGTTATCGTAGAGTCTCTTAGAATAAGAGCTTATATATATTGACTACTATCCAACGTATAGAAAACTTGAGGGGGAAGCTCAATCATTTCAAGAGTTCTAACGTCAAGAAGTGAATAGGAATCATGAATCACACTCGAAACTTATGAATGGAATTACCCCAAAGCTCATATCATTCGTCACTTATATCTAAGACATGCCAAAAGAAATATGGGACAACTTTACATACCTGTTAACGATTAATCGTAATCTCGTTCGCTTTGTCGCCCCTTTAGCCTATTTAATATAAAAGCAACACTATCGTTAGTAACTATACTTTCTTGTTCGTAAATCCGTAGCCCATCGCTTATAGAACTCATTCTTTAACTTATGCTTTCTCGATTAGGGCTTTTCATTAATTAAGGACTTAACGGAAATCGGGCAGCATTTCCCCTATATATTCTCTTAACCCGAATTTTCAATTATCCTCCTGTTAACACAGAAATACCAACAACAACATATGGACATAATCATACCTTCAATCCTTTCAATTCAACAAGGATAACAATATGTCCACAAACAACACAACTTTAACTTTAACTATCTAATTCCTTCATTTTTTTACCACATAATCCATGATAATAACAACCATAATGCTACTTAAAATCAATTCACCATTCTTAATCAAAACAGCCCCCTACACGGCTCAACTTATACTTCAACATCAACATATATAACCCTTTATATTCAACACACATCTATCAAATTTTACAAGTTTAGACTACCTCCAAAACATATAGAAAAAGATTGAATCTTACCTTAACGATCTTGGTTCCTTAACGTTGCCGCCTTCAACGATTCAATTCACGTTGCAATTTCTTTGAACACCTATAACTCCTTAGAACACAAGCTTCCTAAGCCTTCTTTCACTTGAGCTTCACTTTGAGCTCACTCTCGGCCAAAAATGGCCATGGTCGAGAGCTCCATTTTCTCCCTCATTTCCTTTCTTTTCTTTTTTATTGTTCAACAAAGTGTGAAAGATGATTCAATGAGTCATTCTTGGTGATTTATATATGGGCCTCCTAGGCCTGTCCGTCAGGGACTGAGTAGATACAGTGTTGGGTCGCCCGACCAAGAGAGCCGAGTGTACTAATTTGAAGAATCGGATAAAGAAGTAGTGGTTAACTCTAGAGGGAAAATTTTAGTGGAGCGTGGTGCAGTTGCGAGTTCTCCCCACTCAGACCGATAATGCTCTTACGGTTGGTAGGCAGGTTGTTGTAGCCGCATTGATGTCCAGATACCCGATTGATTTTGGGGCATTGGCTAGTACGGAGATACAGTTGAGGGCTTCCCAGCCCAACACTTTTCTGATATTTCCATGCCTGATTACAGAGCTTTTTCGAAGGTCACAGGTACGGTTTGTAGATGATATCGACCACCGGATTATAGCTTCGTCGATTTATTCGGTAGAAAAGAGCACGAATGAGGTTGTTGATGAAAGCCAAGGGGAAGCGATTGGGTTCCCTGTGGCACTTGGAGGGGTACCCCTATCACAGGAGCTGATTCATCCCGGGGCCGCAGGTGACTCTACACAGGAGTTACCCGCCACTGCTGCCCCTATTACTCAAACTATACAGGCTACAGATTCTGAGATCCCAGCCACTGATATTGGAGATGATTCTGTTGAGACTTAGACTGATATTCCTGATCCACAGACTTCGGCTCCACTGCCTCCGAGTTTAGCCCCACAGCTAGCGGGCCCAGCTGAACAACTTTCTCAATGGATAACTTTAGGAAATTTGCAAAATAGGCGACTACAGCGGACCAACAGTCAAAGATCATAGTGGCCCAGCTCGATGATTATGTGAGATCAAGAGTGGACGAGGCACTAGATCCTGTGAGGATGACATTGTCCGCTCGGTTGGAAGGATTTGAGTTGAGATTGACTGCATTGGAGATGGCTCGTCGGACCACTTCCATAGATGCTTTGAGGGAAGAGTTAGAGCAGCTTAAGGCTGATGTTGTATTATTAAATGCTCATGATCCGAGCCTAGTAGCAGCACCACCGTCTGTTGCGGAGGATATTGAGGAGGAGCTTCCATTGGTGCAGTTGTTTGTGCCTACCGCAGCGGGTGGTCGGGGAAAGAGAAAGAGAGTGGCCCGTGGTAAAGAGGAGGTGCGAGAGAGAATTCGCCCTAGGGGCCCGAGTATAGAGGAGCAGCAGGTGGTAAAGGCCATTCAGAGATCGCTCGTGGAGAACGTCCAGTTTGGGACTAGGGGAGCCACCTCGATTAGTGATCCAAGTGGTGAGACATTGCTACCACCCCTTCCTACTCCAGTGCCAGTGCCTACGGGCACCACTTACTGATGTTGTTTCTTATGCAGGTTGATGAGTCGTGAAATTACGCGATATTCGACGCTAATTCCTTAAGCTTTTGTGACTCCTTAAGCACTTTTGTTGTTACTTTTTGTGTTTTTATGTTGTTTTGTAGGAAAAGATGCCCGGAGAGCATAACGGAGCATAACGGAGCAAAACGGACCAAAATAGAGCAAAAATAGAACAAATCAACGTTTCTGGCACCACATGCTAATAGCATGTGGTGCAGTATGTTGAACATGCTAGTAGCATCTGCTGCCAGTGAAAATGGCACCATATGCTACTCGCAGAGTGTAGCATATGGCGCAACATATTGCACATGCGAGCAGCATGTGGTGCAGCATGTGGTGACAGAGAAAGTTGTCACCACATGCTACGGTTTTGGCACCACATGCGATTAGCATGTTGAACATGCGAATAGCATGTGGTGCAGCATGTTGTGCAAGAGGGTATTTTGGTCCAGATTTTGTTCCCGTTTTTTGGAATGATATAAATACTCTTTTAGGGTTTGTAATAGATATCTTTGGCAGTTTTTCATCAAGTTTGGAGACTAGTTTTTACACCACACTTTGGGGTTAAAGATTTGAAGATTTGGTTGAGTATTTCTTAAACCTTTAATTCATTTCTTCAATTCCTTGTTTTGTATTGAATATTTTAGTGTGTAGTATTTCATTTCTAGACTTGAATCTTGTTTATGAAAATATTCTTGATTAAAGTTTGGATTGAACTCTTGTTTTGCTTATGTATTGAATGATTCTTATTGCTATTGAAGTGGATCT
This sequence comes from Lycium barbarum, assembly GCF_019175385.1. NCBI lineage: Eukaryota > Viridiplantae > Streptophyta > Magnoliopsida > Solanales > Solanaceae > Lycium > Lycium barbarum. Next base: position 38,518,512 of record NC_083348.1, on the reverse strand, counting down.
TTGTTGATTTAATTAATCTCGTTCTTGAATGTTTCCAAAGGGATTAGCTAACCCTAGGACTCACCCATTTACTTAGATTGAGCTTGGAAAAGGAAATCTAGGTTGGGAAAGATTAATTAACAAGAATTTGGGTCATTAAACTCATCTAATAACTTGAGCTCGGAAGAGGATAGTTACTTGAGGTTAAATTGATTGTGCCTAATATCACACTCTAAGGCTTGGAAAAGCTTAGAGTGAAATTCATTGATTTGGTTGGAAGACTTTCAATGAGATTTTAGATATCATTATCTATTGACACAAACCCGCTCTTAGTTGTAAAATTGTAAAATATATTGGATCGTTACTTGAGTGTAATCTCCTATTATCCATGCTTGTGGCCATTGATCATTTTACTCGCTTTCTAGGTAATTTTACATTTCCGCATTAGTTATAATCTTTCTCAAAAACCAAAAATATTATCCATCGTTTGGCTTTAGCGTAGTTGGTGAAAGTTCCTTACTTTCTTAATCGCCTAGCACATTGTTCCCTGTGGGATCGACCCCGACTCATAGTTGGGTAAATATATTGCATACGACCGTGTACACTTTCTCTTTGAGGAGTGTATTTGGACGTTATAAAAAATGGCGCCGCTGCCGGGGAACAATTTGGCGTATTTGAGTTAGTTTGGGATTTAAGCTAACTTGCTTTGGTTCAAACTTTCATTGCTTTATTTTATCTTAAAAAAAACAAAAAAAAACATGGCATCTTGGAATGAAAATGGGTTTCATGGTTGCAATCCATATTTTGATGACCCATGTCCATATTGTGAAGGACCCCACTTTTGGCAAGATTGTTAATATGCTCCCGGGAGAGAGATGTGTGCACCGTCTCAATCCTATGATGAGAGTATTTGTAATATATGTGGTGGTCAAGGTGGACATTGGGGTGATTGTCCCAACTATTTCGCTTCCCCTCCCCCAAGTTGTTCTAACGAAAATGCTAGTTGTGCTTTTGAGTTTGACAGGGACAATGACATGGCAAATGAAGGGCAAAGTGCCGGATATGAAGGCATCATGGCAATGCTCCAAACATACTTAGATCGGGAAGCTAAAATGGAGGAAGAGCGAAAGCTCCTCCAACAATCCGTTTTAGAAAATGGAGAAGCCATGAAAAGAATGAATGATTCATTTGAGGATGCCAATTCCTCAATTGTCATGGAAGTGTCGACTCCTCAAAATGAAATGGTTGAAGAAGAGATTTCAAGTTTACAAGATGAACCCGAAAATTCTTGTGACCACGACGAAAGTTGTGAAATTGAAGAAATGATTCAACTTGAAGAAGAAGAGCATAATCTTGAAGAAGAAATCTCCAATTCTCAAAAAGAAGAAGTTGAGGAAATTTTGAAAAGCATAATGGGGAGGAATGAACAATATGGGCAAGTCTTGACCAAATTGTGGGAAGAAGTTCAACATGGAGATGATGAAACTATCCAAAAGGTATATCTCACCATGGATGGATTTTTACACGAGTTGGACGACTCTCACAATGAAGAAAATCTTGACAAAATGGAAATCTTGAGCCAAGATTGGCTAATGAATCAATCTCAACAACTTGAAGCCTATGGAAATCACCGTGAAGGCATTTCATGGATGATGGAAGAATTTCTAAAAATACATATTGAGAAAAGTCAAGAAGTGGAGCTACTTGAAATTACTATCCAAAAATTGGAGGCCGAATTGAATGCAAAGATTGAGGCATGTGATGCTCAATATCAAAGGGCTATGGATTGTAGTTTTGAGTTGGTTTTCAATGAAGAAGAGGTCAAGATTGATTTTCATGAGCTAATGGTAAATTGCCAACCTACCAACCCAAAAATAGTGAATGATGCCGAAGTTGAAGAAATGATACTAGAGTTGCATAAAAAAGGTCATACAATAATTTTTGAAGACTCTAGTTCATTTTTAGGTGAGGATGTCAAAATTCATGCAAATTTGGAATTTGAGCGCGTTGGACCTCATTCCAACCATTTTTCAACATTATGCTTGGTTAGTGAAATGGAAGTTGAACTAACCGAACCTATGGAGAACTTTGGAGATGAAGATCAAAGCGTTTTCATTTTGAAGTTTGCTATGCCAAGAAGACAAAATGGCATGCCTCACTTAAGGGCCAAGAAGTGCAAAATGCGACACCTGAGAGTTGGCCTCTTTGACTTCCTACCACCGCCTCACGAGCATCACCGGAATCTTGATTCATAGTTGGGGCGCAAATTCATATCCTCCAAGTGGAGGGAAAAGTGGTAAAGGTAATCGTCGTGCCGCGACGTTAACTTAAGCGCTTAGTGGGAGGCAACCCATCGTTTTAAAAATTTTAAATCATTTTTGAAATTTTATTTTTTAGAATAGTTTAGTTTATGATTTTTGACTAATCTGCAAAGTTTCAGAATTTTTGGAGTTGTTTTGAGCATGTCGGATACCCGGACAGCCCCTAAAACCAGTAAAAGCTGCGAAATATTTTTTTTCTGGTGTCATAACATGCGATTCACATGTCATACATGCGAATCGCATGTCGAGTTGCATGTGGTGACAGTGAGTTTTTTTTTAAAAAAAAATAATAAAAAAAAATAATAAAAACAAAATTTGGTGACATCACATGCGAATCGCATGTGGGGTCGCATGTCATGCAAAAGTAGATTATGTTTTGTTTAGATTATGTGCAGCGAGGACACTGCAATGTTTATAGTTGGGGGTGGCACGTGGTAGCGCATTATATTTTGAAACTTGCTCAAAATTTCTGAAAATTTTGTTCTTTTGACATGTTGTGGATTAGTCACTCTTATTATTTTATTTTCTTTGAGGAAAAATGTGAAAACTCTTGGCTTGTTTGGTACTAATAGAGTTAGTCTCTTGCATGTGAAATTGAAATGCGAATACCCCTCCAAATTGTTTTGTGAAAGTTAAAAAACAAGGTGCATAGGAAAGAATGATCTTTGTGACAACATTTTGGCTCATTTGGTGACTCTTTACCTACTAGTTGTGTTTACTTTGGATTATGAGATATTACACTAGTTGATCCATCTAGACTGGTTCATATGCCATGTGTGGTGAGTGTTTGTTGAATAAATCTTGTGTTTACTTTTATCATCTAGAACTTGCCCGGTTAGTCGTTCAATGCTAATTTTGATTATGTTGGTTGGAGAGATGACCTTGGGCTATCTTTGTGATTTTTGAAAAAGCCTCTTTAGCCTTTCTAGCCTACCATTGCATAAATAACATCACTAGTAACCCCATTTGAGCCTACGATACAAGATTTTACCCTTTTTGATGAAAAGTCTCTCTTTTGAACCTTTCCCTCCTTGAACATGAAATTTTGAATTTGAGGCCAAAAGCCTAAGTTGGGGGTGTTAGTGTTGGTTGAGAGTGGTGAAGGTTGGTGTTGTGGAAAAGTCAAAAGAAAGGAAGAAAATTTGAAAAATACAAAAAGGTTGCAAACTTTTTGTGCAAAAAAAAAAAAGTATTAATAATAAAAAAAAAAGTTTGAATAATTGGGGAAACTAGTATGCAAAGGAAGGAGCAATGTGTTGAAATGAAGAAGAAAGTTTGTGTAGTGTTCAAGGAGGGCTTAGTCACTTGTATCTCAAATACTTATCCTACCCTTCCCTAAGCCTACATTATGAGCTTAAAAAGTCCCTATGTGATCTCCAACTGAATGTTCTTGAGTTAGTGATGATTGAAAATAAGGGCAAGCTTATGGTGTGATATTTGTTAGCACTAGAATTTCTTTGTTGAGTGTGAGTGACTTTGTATATTTGTCCCTTGTGTTGTTGTTGTGAATATAGTGATTTTGGGACTTTCTTTCTTGTGAGGGCATATGGATTACGATCGATTGGTGATGTTGAGAAAATTCAAAGTTGAGTCAACTGAGCATATCTAGTAAGCTAGTAGTTTTGAGTCACTTATTGAGGCTTGAGTGTCGTTGCTTGATTGTTTTAAATCTCTAATGCATTCTTGAAATTGTATTTTGAAACGAGGGAGTTATTTCGTTGAAGCTTCACATGCTTGTAGCCTAATTATTGGTACCAACCAAAGTCATGTTTTTGTGCTTAAAATGGATCCTCATTGAGATTTTTGTTTAGTTTGCTTGAGGACAAGCAAAGACTTTAAGTTGGGGGTGTTGATGAGTCGTGAAATTACGCGATATTCGACGCTAACTCCTTAAGCTTTTGTGACTCCTTAAGCACTTTTGTTGTTACTTTTTGTGTTTTTATGTTGTTTTGTAGGAAAAGATGCCCGGAGAGCATAACGGAGCATAACGGAGCAAAACGGACCAAAATAGAACAAATCAACGTTTCTGGCACCACATGCTAAGAGCATGTGGTGCAGCATGTTGAACATGCTAGTAGCATCTGCTGCAGCATCTGCTGCCAGTGAAAATGGCACCATATGCTACTCGCAGAGTGTAGCATATGGCGCAGCATGTTGCACATGCGAGCAGCATGTGGTGCAGCATGTGGTGACAGAGAAAATTGTCACCACATGCTACGGTTTTGGCACCACATGCGATTAGCATGTTGAACATGCGAATAGCATGTGGTGCAGCATGTTGTGCAAGAGGGTATTTTGGTCCAGATTTTGTTCCCGTTTTTTGGAATGATATAAATACTCTTTTAGGGTTTGTAATAGATATCTTTGGCAGTTTTTCATCAAGTTTGGAGACTAGTTTTTACACCACACTTTGGGGTTAAAGATTTGAAGATTTGGTTGAGTATTTCTTAAACCTTTAATTCATTTCTTCAATTCCTTGTTTTGTATTGAATATTTTAGTGTGTAGTATTTCATTTCTAGACTTGAATCTTGTTTATGAAAATATTCTTGATTAAAGTTTGGATTGAACTCTTGTTTTGCTTATGTATTGAATGATTCTTATTGCTATTGAAGTGGATCTTTGTTGATTTAATTAATCTCGTTCTTGAATGTTTCCAAAGGGATTAGCTAACCCTAGGACTCACCCATTTACTTAGATTGAGCTTGGAAAAGGAAATCTAGGTTGGGAAAGATTAATTAACAAGAATTTGGGTCATTAAACTCATCTAATAACTTGAGCTCGGAAGAGGATAGTTACTTGAGGTTAAATTGATTGTGCCTAATATCACACTCTAAGGCTTGGAAAAATTTAGAGTGAAATTCATTGATTTGGTTGGAAGACTTTCAATGAGATTTTAGATATCATTATCTATTGACACAAACCCGCTCTTAGTTGTAAAATTGTAAAATACATTGGATCGTTACTTGAGTGTAATCTCCTATTATCCATGCTTGTGGCCATTGATCATTTTACTCGCTTTCTAGGTAATTTTACATTTCCGCATTAGTTATAATCTTTCTCAAAAACCGAAAATATTATCCATCGTTTGGCTTTAGCGTAGTTGGTGAAAGATCCTTACTTTCTTAATCGCCTAGCACATTGTTCCCTGTGGGATCGACCCCGACTCATAGTTGGGTAAATATATTGCATACGACCGTGTACACTTTCTCTTTGAGGAGTGTATTTGGACGTTATCACAGGTACATAGACCGCCGTTGGTGCGGTTGCACCACCTGATGCCTCGCAGACCGAGGAGTCGCGAGATGAGCAGCGCGCCTAGTGCGCCATAGGTATTCCTTCTCCCTGATTTTACTTTTACTGCATTGGGGACATTGCAGACTTTTTCAGTTGGGGGTGGGAGTATTTGATTTGTTATATATGTGTTTAGGACCCCCTCCGCTTTTCTTTGCCATGATTCTTTTCCTGAGGGGTTTAGTTCTTGTTGAACCTGGAATGTTTTGGTCGTGTTTAGATAAAATAGAGTAATGTTGACTTATGTGGTGGTGGTTTGATTAACTTAGGGCTGTCTCATTTTGATTTTGAGAAAAAGTACTCCCCTCCGAAAATTTTGGAAAATTAGACGTGGTTGTTTAATTGACATGCATGCTTCTTTGTGTGACATTTAGATTATTGGGTTACCTTGTGTATGGAATCATAACGAGGAGACTAGTGTGTTGACAATTTTGATGCCATGTTTTGTGAGGTTTTGTAGATATATTATCTAGTTTTGTATGTAATCTAGAACTTGCCTGGTTAGTCGTGCCTGCATTCTGAAGATAAGTGAAGCTGTGAAATGATCTTAGGCTTTGTTTGTGTTAGGAACCCCTATTTAGCCTGAATATGAGCCTACCCATAGATTAATATCCCTTGTTATCCATTTTGAGCCTAAAAACATGTTCTTTGATTAGCCGTAACAAGCCGATACCCGTTCTTAATATCCATCTCTTTTTACACCCGGTCCCTCCTTGGCACTAAAATAATAAGATTGAGGCTAAAATCCTAAGTTGGGGGTGATAGGTGGACTAAAGGGAATATGAGGCATAAGCCTAAAGGGGGGTTGAAGTAAAGTGCCTAGTTAAAAGACAACGGTGTGGTGAGTGTTAAAAAAATGAAAAAAGAAAAAGAAAAAAACAGCAACCAAAGAAGAAGAAAAAAATTAGGGAAGTAGAATCACAATAAAACCACACCGAAGCAACAAAAAGAAAGAAGGGAAGAAAACAAAAGGCGAAAAGGGTAAAAGAGAAGAACAAGATCTAGTGTTCAAGGAGGGTGAGTTACTGTTATCCAAATATCTATCCTACCCATCCCCAAGCCTACATTACAACCTTGATAAAGTTCGAGTGTGATCACAGCCGAACTGTCCAAAGTCAAGGGCACAGAAAATAAGGGTAAGTTTATGGAATTTGCATGTATAGCTAGAGAATTTCTTTGTGAGTGTGGGTGTTTCTCTTCTCCTTTGACTTCTATCCCATTCTGTGTGTACATATATGTTGGGACATTCTTTGGTTTTTGTGAGGGCATTATAATTTGTTAAGTGACTGGTTTCCCGTGAGTCTTGATTCGTGTGCGCTATGGTTTCTGTGATAACTAGATGTCATAAAGTGAAACCTCATGGTTAGTTGCAACGAGTCCTTGATTGGTTTTGTCTTTATTGAGGGGAGAGTCATTGTGATACATATGATATGCCAGAAGTTAGTTGCCACAACCACTGTAGACAGCTTGACTTTATGATATCGAGACATTTGTAGATTGAGTCTGTTAGTTGACTTGCTTGAGGACAACCAAAGACTTTAAGTTGGGGGTGTTGATGTGCCGGTAGTTTTTGGCACATCTAATGCTTTTTGACTATAAGTTTTACTTGTTTTCGAGCAAGTTTGTGTTAGTTTGATGTGTTTTGTGTGTTGTGCAGGTATTGTGAAGTTAGAATGCTCGGAAAGCGAAAAAATGAGGAAAATAGGCAATCTGTTTTGAGAAGCATAAGGACGGACCGTCAACATGCTCAACGGTTCGTCGAGTTGCCTCGTCGATAAGTTCCTACGAAGTGACAATTCATCAGATCATTATCAGATCGTCGACTTGCACCGTCGACATGATCGACGGTCCGTCGAAGTGCTTCGACGGTGGAGTTCCTGCAGAATGAAAAAGGCATACTCAGATTGTCGATATGGTTGTCGAGCATGTTGACGACCGTCGAAGTGCAAAGACGACCTGCCGAAGTGCAAGCTGAGTTGGAACAGGACTAGGATTGATCATTCCGAGTTTGACTTGTATAAATACCTGTTTAGGTTTTATTTTTCAGACATCTGGAGTTTTAGACTTGTAGTAATTACTTTTGAGTTGTTATTACTTTTGAAGATTTCCAGACAATTACATTCATTACTTTCAAGTTTTATTCGTAAGTCAATACAATAATTCAATTATGCAATCTTCAATCCTTTATTGTTTTCTTGTTACCATGAGTAGCTAAACACCTTTACTAAGGTTGTGAACCCAAGGATGGGTGTGTTGTGATTGGGGATCGTGAAAGATATACGCCTAATGGATTGTTAGGGTTTATTTGTTCTTCGTTTCATCATATAGTTAGTATTTGCAAACATTAGCTAACGCCTTAAACTTTAGTTTATTTGGGAAAATAGCTAGGGTTAGCTAAGAACAAATAATAAGAACTCAGGGCTTTACACCTTGTTTAATAAATTCACTTAGGAATAAGAGGAATTTACTTGGCATAATTAACCGTTCTTCATGCATACTTTCTTATCTTTAGAAAAAGCATAGAAAGAAATAATCTTTTCTTATTGGGAAATAGTACAGATTCACATAGAGGTTAAGTGCACCAATACAAACATTCCATTAGAAGTATATCAAGATCGATACCCATGATCATACATTTTATCTGACGGGGACACAACCTTGGTTCTTTTTACCCATATATTCTGTAATTTAAATTTCCAGTCACTTTAAGTTAGTCCACAAACCAAATCAACTATAAAACGTTTTTTTTGGAATACAGTAGGACCGCAAGATTAGTATAATATTTGTTTAGTAAACTTTTTCACACCATATTCTCTGTGGGATTCGGCCCCAACCTCGTTGGGTTACTATATTTGACAACGTCCGTGTTATACCATTAATAGGTGTAATTTGAGCGTATCAACTGAGACTGACCTTATTTTATAAATTTAAAACCCCAAAACCCTTGTCATTATTTCTATCCTTACTTGAGAACTTTGTGGAGGCGAATTGGAGGGTTTTCAAGTGACTTCTTCCCTAAGGTAACATTCCTACCTTATTATGATTCCATTAACTTCTCTTAATCATCTACCATAATCTAGAATTCATAAAATCTAATGGGTCTTCAATGGGTTCTTGAGTTAAGCTCTAAATTATTTTTGGTTCCTAGAATCTTCCTAAATAGTAAGATTAATGTTGAATATGCTTGAATATGTTGGGAACAAACTAGCTAGATTCATATTTTCCAAAAAAAAGCTTAAGATTAAAGAGGGGTTTTTATGGGTTTTCCTCCTAATGAGTTCTTGGCTTTGAAATCTTATATTATTGGTTGGGTTAGCTTTATTTAGCACAAAAGTGATGATTATAAACTATATAAACATGTTTCCCTCCATTTTTAGAGGCAAAATTGTGGGATTAAAGTTAGGGTTCTTAGACCCAAATTTGGGGCTTTTCATATTAATGGTGATTTTGAGAATTGATTAAGTATTCCTATGATTAAGGTATTGGGTTTTGACCCTTTGGTATTGAATTTGGTATTTTGGTCACACAATTCCCGTTTTGCTCTTGAGACCCGTGTTTCCTAAATTAATGGTTGGAGTTTGACACTGTTACACCTTGGAAATCTCATGTCGTCGCATAGTGGATGAACCACTGCGAGCTTAAGGGTAACAGGAAGTTCTTAAGACTATAAGACGGATAATCAGTGGTGTTAGAATGCATACGTTAAGATATTGAAGTCATATGAATTGACAAGAATACGGATTAGTAAGGGCAAGTGGAGTATAAGTGGGGTTTCAGAAAGGTTTCGTGAATTAATGCGTTAAGAATTGTTTGGCAAGGCCTTAAGGGCAAGTTATAGGGATGTTTACATCATTAATGAAGTATTAAACAAGTGTTAAGAAGGTTTTATAAGGATTGGAGACCAAACGAAACGACGAGAACAACTTCAGGAAAACTGTGAGTTACACGACCATGTTATACGGCCCGTGGAATGTTATACGGACCGTATATTGGTCCGTATAACCCAACAGCAACGAAGTATTCCATGGTGGCGAACCACGACCACTTGTACGGACCGTGCAATGTTCCACGGATCGTACAAGTTTCCGTGGAAGTCCCGACGAGCTGAATAAGTTCACTTTATAAATGTGATCCCACTTCATTAATTTCATTTTCCACACACTTCTTCATCTCTCTCAAGACCTCTAGAAGGTTCCACATACTTCATCTACAAGAATACAGAGGAAAACAAAGATCAATATCAAGAATTCAAGTGGGTCAAGTGCATAAAGCTCACCAGGGTCCATCTAAGTCAAGACTCCTTTGGAAGTTGAAGATAGGGTTTTCTCCAAGTGAAGTATTGCCAACCAAAACCCGTTCCTACACATTCAAGGGTGACTTTCATGATTATTCCATGTTGTTTAAGGTAAGGAAAAGTTGAAACACTTGGATTTTGGAATAAAATGGAAAATGGATTACAAAAGATAAGATTAGTGACAATTGTGAATAGTAGATTAATATGAATCATGAATCTTGATATGTTGAGATTGTAATCACGTTATGAATGATGTTAGGAGTATGAGAGAAACATTAGATGAGAATGAATGTAACGTTGTAGTATGATTATGACAATGGATGACCATAAGAGTAAATTGTGGGAATTGAATAATGATGATGATATTATGAATGTTATTATTGACGTTGGGAGTTGGAATATGATATGGGGAAAGTAGTAGAAACAAAGGAAATACTGCCCAATTTTCTTTAGCTTTAGTAAGCACGTTTAAGTAATCGATTGGCTAATGTTCATGGGACTTCTCTTGAAGGTAGAAACGTGAGCATCAAAGGAGAACAAGCAAGCGATAGATTAGTTAAACGAAAAAGGTATGTGAGGCTAGTCCTTTCTTTCTATGGCATGAATCCGATGGCATAATTTTTCCTTCTTCCTCATGAATCCTCTATATCTTGGAAAGACTAATAGCCCCTGTTCATGAATAGCCATATGAGATGAGAGATATTATGAGTTAAGTATAAAGATTCTAGAGTTCATGATATGATGTTCCTATAACGTTAATGATGTCATATATTGTATACACTCACCTTATATATTATTTCCTTCAAGGTGAGGCAGAGTACCATAAAGTGAATGATGTCGTATATTGTATACACTCACCTTATATATTATTTTCCTTCAAGGTGAGGCAGAATAACATTAAGTTAATGATGTCGTTTATCGTACACACTCACCTTAAATACTATTTCCTTCAAGGTGAGGCAGAATACTTATAAATGTTCCATAATGGAATTGGGGGTTCACGACCTTAGGTCACCTCGATAAAGTATAGCTATCTTTGAGTTATTATACATGCATTATGATGAGTATATGTTGATGATATTACACCGTCCCTATATGGACGGGCAGACACACCACTGCAGTGGGCAACTTATACCCCAGACGCGGGCGGCCTGGACGCAGGTTAATTATTATCACACCGTACCTATATGGATGGGCAGCTTATAAATTTATGCATACATGATATGATGATGATTATGAAGTAAGCCAGCATGTGTTATTTCTTTTATAACTGACAGTCAGAAACAATTGCTCTTTATTGATACTTCATTTATCTCATTGATGTATTTTCATTACTTATGCCTCTCATACTCAGTACAATGTTCATACTTACGTCCGTTTTCTTTGGACGTTTTGTTCATGCCCACAAGTAGGTAGGGAGGTGAGCTTGATCCTGACTCGTAGGAGCTGTTAGCTGATTTCAGAGCACTCCATTGTTCCGGAGGTGCCTTTGACTATTCGTTTTGTGTAAATATGTATATTTTGGGCACGAAGGGGTCCTGTCCCGTCCCGATGTCTAGCACTCTAGTAGAAGCTCGTAGATACACAGTTGTGGGTTATATGGTCTCACAAGTGTGACACCTCGAAAAAATTTGCGTGAGCATACAATGAATAGACCAACGAAGAGTATGAGTGTACGATGTTTTACTAAGAAGGGAATGCCTACCAATGAGTTTTAAAAACGCGAAGGTTGCAGATTTGCATTGCGACCCAGTGGTCGTAAAACACAATACAACCCGTAAAGTGATTTACGGACCGTAAAGTTCCATCATCCTCCAACTATCAAAACTTCAACTTTCTGTCAAATGTTGAAATGGTTAAATACGACTCAGAATACGGACCGTAAATTGTAATATGGCCCGTAAATTGCGACCGTAAACCACCATGGCCTACAGCAAACCTCTCTGTTTCTGATATGCTTAAATACGATCGTGGAGGATGGACCGTAAACCAGAATACGGCCCGTAAACTGGGTTTACGGCCACTGTGCATCCCAACTACTGTTCACAAAAATCAGATTTTTAAGTTAAGTATAAGGGACCCCAAGCTCATTTCATTTCATTTCTCATCTTCACAATTCAAGAATTCTCTAGAATACTCCAAAACACTTCATCCACAAGAATTCAAGAGAATCAAGGGAAAATCAAGATCAACAACGCCAAATTCATGAAAACAAGAGTGTGATACCTAACTCAAGTTCATCTTCCTCAAAGAAAACCAAAAGAGGTGAAGTAGGGTTTTGGTGCTAGAGTAGAGACTCCACTCAAGGCTTGTTCCACCATCATCCAAGGTAATTTTCATGACCATTTCATGTTGTTTAAGGTATTGGAAGGTTAAGATACCCGAATTGTAGAAAAACGTAGCAAATGGGTCATAAATGAGTGAATAGTGCCATGAGTGAATGGTAGTTGAATTGAATCATGAATGTTAGTGTGTTGTGAGTATGAATGCGTTATAAATGACATGTAGACCATGAGATAAGTGTGATACATGAGAAAATACGATAGCGAACCCAAAACCATAAAGGTGGTAAAAATGAAGAGAAATGGTGGATCATGGTCATTGTATATGAATGATGATTATTGATTGCTATATTGTAGTTGTTGTTGTGGGTGTGGGGAGTTGATATGGAATATGGGAAAAGTAGTATAAACAAAGGAAGTGCTGCCCAATTGTCTCTAGAAATAGTAGTGCATTCTTATAGTTGATTAACTAACGTTAGTACGAATCCTCTTTTGAAGGTAGAGACGTGACATTGAAGAAGAATAAGCGAACTCTAGATTGCTTAAACGAGAAAGGTATGTGAGGCTTAACTCTTCTTTCAAAAGGCATGAATCCTTCAAGTTTTCCATAATCCTTCTATAAGATGAAGTTTATGAGTCCTTCTATATATCGAATTACCTATAAGCATGATAATAGTGATAATGAGCTAGAGTATAGAGATTCAAGAAATTGTGGGACGATGTTCCTACAATGCTAATGATGTTATTATTGTTACCACTCGCTTTATGCCTTATTTCCTTCAAGGCAAGGCATGATACCCATGAAATGTCCATAATACAATCGGGGGTTCGTGACCTTACGTCACCCCGACATAGTGTGGTTGCCTTAAAGCCTAATGTATGCTCCTAACACTAATGTATGCTATGACAATAAGATGATAAATAATGCTAACTTGTAACATGACTATGGGATGCATGGAATACCAAGAAATGATAACATGATGCTATGGTATGAGATGTGTAAGAGTGATGTGTTATGATTGATTTTGTGATGATATAATTTCACCGCGCCACGATAGCCGGGCATGTCACCGCTAAGGCGGGCTGCATATGATTCCACCGTACCTAGATGCCCGGGCATGTCACCGCTAAGAAGGGCTGCGATATTACACCGAGCCTAGAGGGTCGGGCATGATCACCACTAGTGGGCGGCATATGATGGTTACCCGGACGCGGGTTAACGACGAGGACTATGATGAGATGATTTATATGATGTGATGACATGTATACTATGATTATGTAAAATGTGATATATGTAAGTAATGTGATTGCCTATGACACTTGTGCAGGTTATACTTTTGCCTCTCGACTCATGATCTTCCTATTTTGTTTGTTTATTTCATTCCTGCCTTACATACTCAGTACAATATTCGTACTGACGTCCGTTTTCTTTGGACGTTGTGTTCGTGCCCACAGGTAGACAGGGAGGAGATCTTGCTCCAGATTCTTAGAGACTGTTAGCGGACTGAAAGCACCCCATTGTCCTGGAGGTGCGTATGATGATTCTTTTGTATACAATTGTAAATGTCATCTCATAGAGGCTCGTAGATACTCAATGTGGGTCATGTGGTCTCATGGCGTGGTCATTGTGTAAATATATACATATATATTATTTTGCTAGCCTAAGGGCTCATGTGTATAAAAATATTATGTTTCTAAAGGAAAATGAGTTTTCTTATAAATCGAGCATGAATCCGATAAATGATTGTTAAACAAGCCTAAGGAGTACTAGTACGAGCGGTGCTCGGCGGTTAGCCCCGGGTACCCGTCGCGGCCCCTAGCCGGGTCGTGACAAAAGTGGTATCAGAGCAGTTCGGTCCTAGGAAGTGTCTACGAGCCGTGTCTAGTAGAGTCTTGTTTATGGTGTGTAGCGCGCAACATCAATAAACAAGGGGCTACAGGACATTTAGGAAAAATGACCATCCTTCTTCTATGAGATCGTGCAATAGAGCCGTGTATAATATTTTATCCTCCCTAATAGTGTGTTATGATTTCAGAATGCCGCCAAAGGGAAAAGCTACAGCCGCCCAGAAGGGCAAGACTATGACAAAGAGGCGGGTAGAAAGAGAGCCCCCAATGAATATTGAAGAGGGTGAATCACACAACGTGGCCTTGTCTAATACTTTTTCTACCCCGCCTAATGTGGAAGAGCAAGGAGGAGCCCCAGCTCCAATTCTTCCGCCGGCTGCTTCGGGTCAACAAATGACCGAGGCCATCCAGTTGTTGACATAATTGGATGCCGCACAGGCACAACGACAAAATATGGGTTCAAGTGACCGGGCAGCAAGTACCAAGGCCCCTGATTTTATGAGCCTAAATCCTCCGGAGTTCTTTGGGTCAAAGCCGAAGGAAGACCTACAAAGTTTCATTGATGAAATGTTTAGGACATTGAAGATTGTCCATGCTTCCGAGACTGAATCCGTGGTGTTGGCATTTTATAGACTCCGGGATGTGGTGGTGTTATGGTACAACAATTGGGTATTATCAAGAGGAGAGAATGCGCCTCCTCTGGATTGGCAAGAGTTTGTAGATGCTTTTATTCGTCACTATTTGCCACCCGAGGTCTGCCGAGCTAGAGCGGATAGATTTTTGAATTTCAGGGAAGGAAACATGAGTGCCCGGGAGTATAGCATGTAATTCAACTCTTGGGCTACATATGCTCCGACTATGGTGGCCGACATGGGAGATCGGGTACATAGGTTTGTGAGTGGCCTAGGGCCACATCTATTCAGAGATTGTCTGACCGCTTCCTTGCAAGACGGGATGGATATTTCTCGAATACAGGCCCATGCTCAGAATTTAGAGGGGCGACAACAACAACAATGGGGTGATCGCGACAGTGATAGAAAACAGGGCAAAAGGGCTAGATCTATGGGCACAGGCAGTGATTATAGAGGGGGATCGAGGCAGACTTATTCCCGACATTCAGGCCAGTTAGCGATTAGCGCACCTCCCAGATTTCCAGATAGAAGAATTGACCGCTCCTTTCGCTCGGGACAGGGTCAGAGTTCGAGGGCTTCAGGTTCCCAATTTGAGGGTGATTATAGTCAGGGGAGACCCCCAGTTCCACGATGTAGTCGGTGCCGCAAATTACACTCAGGGCCATGTCGTTAGGACACTGATGCTTGCTATGTTTGTAGGCAGACCAGACATTTGATGCGAGATTATCCCTCGCGATATGGCAGAGGTGGGGTTCAGCCCACAGGCTCAGCAGCGGGTTCCTCATCAGCACGCTCAGCGGGGCAGACTCCCCAGATGACAGTAGGCCGAGGTAGAGGCCGAGGGGCAGCATCTACTTCAGGTTCCACTCAGCCCCGTGTATATGCTTTAGCCGGACGACATGATCTTGAGTCCTCCCCAGATGTGGTTACAGGTATATTGTCTATACTCCCCCGTGATGTGTATGCGTTGATAGATCCGGGTTTTACATTCTCTTATATTACTCCATATGTTTCTGGTTGTATTGGGGTGAAACCCGAGTAAATTAAACCCTTTGAGGTGTTTATTCCGGTTGGTGATCCCGTGATAGCAAGACGAGTGTACAAGAATTGTGTCATTGTGATAGGTGATCGATAGACCAAGGCTGATTTGATTGAGCTGGAAATGGTAGATTTCGATGTAATCATGGGTATGGATTGGTTGGCTTCGTGTTATGCAAATGTTGATTGCCGCACAAAAGTGGTTCGATTTCAATTTCCGGGAGAGCCCGTACTCGAATGGAAGGGTAATACAGCATCTCCAAAGGGCAGGTTTATTTCCTACCTCAAGGAAAGGAAGATGATAGCCAAGGGTTATATCTATCACCTAGTTCGGGTTCACGACACCGAGGCAGAGCCGCCGACTTTCCAGTCAATTCCGGTAGTGAATGAATTCCCACATGTGTTTCCAGACGAACTTTCAGGACTTCCTCCAGAAAGAGAGATTGAATTCGCCATTGATGTGTTGCCGGATACCAAGCCTATTTCCATTCCTCCTTATCGAATGGCCCCGGCGGAATTAAAAGAGCTAAAGGCGCAGTTGAGAGACTTGCTCGAGAAGGGATTCATTAGACCCAGTTCATCACCGTGGGAAGCACCGGTCTTGTTTGTGAGAAACAAAGACGGTTCCCTGCGAATGTGCATCGACTATAGGCAATTGAACAAGGTGACGATAAAGAACAAATATCCTCTCCCAAGAATTGATGACTTGTTCGACCAGTTGCAAAGTTCCAAGTGGTTTTCCAAAATAGATTTGAGGTCGGGTTACCATCAAGTGAGAGTTAGAGAAGCAGATATTCCTAAAACATCCTTCAGAATGAGATATGGCCACTATGAATTTCAAGTGATGTCGTTCGGGTTGACTAATGCTCCGACTGTGTTTATGAATTTGATGAACAACGTATTCCAGCCTCTCTTGGATCTATTTGTGATAGTATTTATTGATGATATTCTAGTGTATTCTCGCACAGAATCGTAACATGCAGATCATCTGAGAATTGTTCTTGGTATTCTTCGAGCCCGAGAATTGTATGCAAAATTTTCAAAGTGTGAGTTCTGGCTGAATTCTGTGACATTCCTGGGCCATGTCATTTCAAATAATGGTATTCGAGTCGACACCCAGAAAATTGAAGCTGTGAAGACTTGGCCAAGGCCCACGACGCCCACAGAAGTCCGTAGTTTTCTGGGTTTGGCAGGTTATTATCGAAGGTTCGTAGAGGGCTTTTCGTCTATTTCAGCCCCATTGACGAAGCTAACCCAGAAGTCAGCAAAGTTTCAATGGGATGATGCCTGTGAGCGCAGTTTCCTAGAGTTGAAAAATAGATTGACCTCAGCCCCGGTTCTAACACTTCCAGAAGGGTCAGATGGCTATGTGGTGTATTGTGACGCTTCCGGTGTCGGATTTGGATGTGTATTGATGAAGCATGGAAAGGTTATTGCATATGCTTCGAGACAGTTGCGGAAGCATGAAAAGAATTACCCAACTCATGATCTCGAACTAGCTGCGGTCATTCATGCCTTAAAAATGTGGAGACATTATTTGTACGGTGTGCACGTTGATATCTACACAGATCACAAAAGTCTTCAGTACATCTTCAAGCAAAAAGAGTTGAACCTGCGACAGAGGCGGTGGTTAGAATTATTAAAAGATTATGATGTTAACATTTTATACCACCCCGGGAAGGCGAATATAGTAGCCAACGCACTTAGCTTCCGATCAATGGGCATTTTATGTGAAGTCCCTCCGGAAAGGAAAGAGATGGTTCAAGAACTTCATCGATTGGCTACTCTTGGAGTGCGTGTAATTGATTCGGGTGATGCCGGGATTAGTATAAATGATTCCACAATTTCGTCCTTGGATATGGAAGTGAAAGAACGGTAGTGCGAAGATCCGCAGTTATGTCGTTATAGAGACACATCTCATGGGAAATAAAAGTCTCCGTTTGAAGTTTCCATTGATGGAATTATTAGGTACCGAGGAAGGTTATGTGTGCCGAATGTGGCGGAAATGCGCCGACGAATTTTGGAAGAAGCACATTGCTCTCGATATTCTATTCACCCAGGTGCAACCAAAATGTATCATGATCTCAAGATGATGTACTGGTGGGATGGCATGAAGAGAGACATAGCAGAATTCGTAACACAATATCCAAATTGCCAACAGGTAAAAGCTGAACACCAGAAGCCGGGAGGCTTGTTGAAAGCAATGGAAATCGCTACTTGAAAATGGGAAGTGATAAACATGGATTTCATCGTGGGATTACCCTGTTCCCGTGGCAAGTATGACTCTATATGGGTGATCGTGGATAGGCTGACGAAAGCAGCCCATTTTCTTCCAGTCAGGACCATGTACTCAGCAGAAGACTATGCAAGGTTGTATCTCAAAGAAATTGTGCGACTCCATGGAATCCCATTACATATTATTACAGACAGAGGATCACAGTTTACAGCTAAGTTCTGGAGGTCTTTTCAAGAAGGTTTGGGCACGCAAGTGATGTTTAGCACGGCATTTCATCCGCAAACCGATGGGCAAGCCAAGCGCACTATTCAGACCTTGGAAGATATGCTACGAGCGTGTGTGCTGGATTTCGGTGGTAGTTGGGATGATTATTTGCCACTAATTGAGTTTCCATATAACAACAGCTATCATTCTAGTATACAAATGGCCCCATATGAAGCTTTGTATGGAAGGAAATGCAGATCTCCAATCGGATGGTTCGAAATAGGAGAAGCACAATTAGTGGGCCCCGAATTGATCCAACAAGCGATAGAAAAAGTCCAGGTGATCCAATATCGGTTGTTGACAGCCCAAAGTCGCCAAAAATCCTACGCGGATAATCGTCGACGAGACTTGGAATTTCAAATTAATGATTGGGTATTTTTAAAAGTGTCACCCATGAAAAGGGTGATGAGATTTGGTAAGAAAGGGAAGCTAAGTCCCATATACATTGGACCCTACGGAATCATCCGCAAGGTGGGCCAGGTAGCCTATGAATTGGATTTGCCTTCGGAGCTTGAATCAGTCCATCCAGTCTTTCATGTTTCGATGCTCCACAAGTGTGTCGGAGATCCCACAAAGATTGTCCCGATAGATGATGTGCAAGTAACAGAAAGGCTAACCTATAAAGAGGTGCCTATTGCCATCCTAGATAGGCAAGTGCGAAAGCTTCGAAATAAAGAAGTAGCGTCAGTCAAAGTATTGTGGCGAAACAGCAATCGGGAAGAAATGACTTGGGAAGCGGAAGAGAATATGGAGTCCAAGTACCAAAACTTATTCCAAACCCCAAGAGAGATCCAAGATGAAACACCAACAATATAAGGTATGCATCCTTTATCTTTATGCTTTTGGTCGTGTGTGGCCATAGATATGTCGATGTTGTGATGTAGCCCTGTGAGGCAGTGACGTGATTTTATGGGTTGTTATGGTAGGATGGTAGTACCATATTATAAAGGAAACTTTGGCAAAAATTTTCTATAATCCCCGATGATCTAACATTCGAGGATGAATGTTTCCAAAAGGGGGGAAGAATGTGACACCTCGGAAAATTTTCCGTGAGCATACAATTAATAGACCAACGAAGAGTATGAGTGTGAGATGTTTTACTAAGAAGGGAATGACTACCAATGAGTTTTGAAAATGCGAAGGTTGCAGATTTGTATTGCGACCCAGCTGTCATAAAACACAATACGGCCCGTAAAGTGATTTACGGACCGTAAAGTGCCATCGTCCTCCAACTATCAAAACTTCAACTTTCTGTCAAATGTCGAAATGGTTAAATACGACTCAGAATACGGACCGTAAATCGAAAGACGACCCGTAAATTGCGAACGTAAACTGCGACCGTAAACCACCATGGCCTACAACAAACCTTTTTGTTTCTGATATGCTTAAATACGGCCGTGGAGGACGGACCGTAAACTGGGTTTACGGCCACTGTGCATCCCGACTACTGTTCACAAAAATCAGATTTTTATGTTAAGTATAAGGGACCCCAAGCTCATTTCATTTCATTTCTCATCTTCACAATTCAAGAATTCTCTAGAATACTCCAAAACACTTCATCCACAAGAATTCAAGAGAATCAAGGGAAAATCAAGATCAACAATGCCAAATTCATGAAAACAAGAGTGTGATACCTAACTCAAGTTCATCTTCCTCAAAGAAAATCAAAAGAGGTGAAGTAGGGTTTTGGTGCTAGAGTAGAGACTCCAATCACCATACCAAAGCTGATTTAATTGAGCTGGAAATGCTAGATTTTGATGTGATTATGGGCATGGACTGGTTGGCCTCATGTTATGCTACTGTCGATTGCCGAATGAAAATAGTTCGATTTCAATTTCCGGGAGAGTCCGTACTTGAATGGAAGGGTAATACATCATCTCCAAAGGGTAGGTTTATTTCCTACCTTAAGGCAAGAAAGATGATAGCCAAAGGCTATATTTATCACTTAGTCCGAGTACATGATACCGAAGCAACGTCGCCAACATTCCAATCTATTCCGGTAGTGAATTAATTTCCGGATGTATTTCCAGATGAACTTCCAGGCCTTCCTCCAGAAAGAGAGATTGACTTCGCTATTGATGTGTTGCCGGACACCAAGCCTATTTTTATTCCTCTTTATCGAATGGCTCCGGCAGAATTGAAAGAGCTAAAGGCACAGCTGAAAGATTTGCTTGAAAAGGGGTTTATTAGACCCAGTTCATCACCGTGGGGAGCACCAGTCTTGTTCGTGAGAAAGAAAGATGGTTCCCTACGAATGTGCATCGATTATAGGCAGTTGAATAAGGTGACGATAAAGAACAAGTATCCTCTCCCAAGGATTGATGATTTACTTGATCAACTACAGGGTGCCAAGTGGTTTTCTAAAATAGACTTGAGGTCGGGTTATCATCAAGTGAGAATTAGAGAAGAAGATATTCCCAAAACAGCTTTTAGAATGAGATATGACCATTATAAGTTCTGAGTGATGTCCTTTGGCTTGACTAATGCTCCGACAGTGTTCATGAATTTGATGAATAATGTATTCAGGCCACTTTTGGATCTATTCATGATAGTATTCATCGATGATATTCTGGTATATTCTTGCACAGAATCAGAACATGGCGATCATTTACGTATTGTTCTTGGGATTCTTCGAACCCGATAATTGTATGCAAAATTTTCGAAGTGCGAGTTTTGGCTGAATTCTATAACATTTCTGGGCCACGTTATTTCAGATGATGGTATTCGAGTCGACATTCAGAAAATTGAAGCTGTGAAGACTTGGCCAAGGCCTACGACGCCTATAGAAGTCCATAGTTTTCTAGGATTGGAAGGCTTGTAGAGGGATTTTCCTCTATTTCAGCCCAATAGACGAAGCTAACCCAGAAGTCAGTTAAGTTTCAGTGGAGTGATGCTTGTGAACGCAGCTTCCAAGAGTTGAAGAACAGATTAACCTCAGCTCCAGTCTTAACACTTCCAGAAGGGCTAGATGGCTATGTTGTGTACTGTGATGCTTCCGGCGTTGGGCTAGGATGGGTGTTAATGCAGTACGGTAGAGTCATTGCTTATGTTTCGAGACAGCTGCAGAAATATGAAAAGAACTATCCAACTCATGATCTCGAATTGGCTGCGGTTATTCATGCATTGAAAATGTGGAGACATTACTTGTATGGAGTGCATGTCGATATTTATACAGATCACAAGAGTCTTCAACACATTTTCAAACAGAAGGAGCTAAATCTGCGGCAGAGACGGTGGTTAGAGTTATTGAAAGATTACGATGTGAATATTTTGTACCACCCCGGAAAAGCAAATGTAGTAGCTGATGCGCTTAGCCGCCGATCAATGGGTAGCCTAAGTGAAGTTCCTTCGAAGAAGAAAGAGATGGTTCATGAGCTCTACCAATTAGCTAATCTTGGAGTGTGTATAATTGATTCGGTGTCACGACCCAGCCCCGTGGGCCGCGACTAGCACCCTACCTGGGTACCCAGACTGAATCACATATTCATTATCAAATCCAAACTTATTTCCGAATTTTACGAAATCATATCAAACGTAATTTTATATCAAAATATGTCTTAAGCGGTCGCACCAAATCAAAATGCCATATCAAATACAAACTGAGCGGCGGAATAGACATCGCCGGTCAAAAGTGCAAACGTAAGCATAAGGGCCATTTGGGGCCATCATAACAAACTGACCGCTATAAGACCAGAAAACAAAATCAAACAAACATACATAGGACCCTCACCCCACATATATGACTACAGGCCTCTACGAATTCAAAACAAAGACATATGGCGAGACAGGGCCCCGCCGTACCCAAATAGTCAAATATACAGAACATATACAAAACAGAAGGAGTCTGTACCAAAAGTGGACTCCGGATCAAAGAGGAGTACTCCCGGAATAGGAAAGAGGGAAGCCTACTGTGGAGGATCACCAATGTCTGTACCTGCGGGCATAAAACGCAGCCCCCGGAGAAAGGGGGTCAGTACGAGATATGTACTGAGTATGTAAAGCACGGAGTACAGAAATATGGATCAAAACCGAAAGCAAACCGAATGACAAAGTGGGGTACAAATCGGTATGTCAAAATCCGTATCAAAATCATATATGTATACATAATGCAAACGAAATCATGCAAACGCTTAGGAACGTGGTCGCCACTCCGACGCTGGCGCCACACACAGCATAACACCAGAAGGTTTCAAATCTCCGTACATCACCGAACACAAACATAATCATAGGTGAGCGTATCGCATCACGAGCCATATCACAGCATAACTCCAAACAGAACCCGGCCCTATGGCGAAGCCTCGGGAACCGTAACACAGCATACGGCCGAATTATCATAAAGCGCACGAATCAAAACCGGCCCGGGAACCGGTGAACGAATTCATAACAAGGCACGAGCGGAGTCGTGAGCAGACAAATGCAAATCGTATTTCAAAATAGTCTTTCAAAACATAATAGTCTCATAAATCATTTCATAATACAAAATAATCGCATACTTAGTCGATATAAAGTTTCATTCCACAAAACATTTCCAAAGTAGTACGTATAGCTCAAAACGTAACTTAGCGTATCGTAATATTCAAAACATATCCCGTAGGAGGAAATTCCAGAATCGAAAGTATCATTTCAACTTTATTCAAAAGGACAGCCCAATAAGACAAATAGGGCGTCTCGGGGTTAGCGGGCCCACCTCGAGTCAAATTGAGGTGGCGAACATATTTTCTGAACATTTATAGGCCAAAGGGTCATACATAATCATTTCTAAGTTACCCGACCACATTTCGATAGGTTTCGGACGAGTGGTGGCATTCTAGCCAAAATAGAGCCCTTAGGCTTCAATTGAATTGAATGAATAGTAACTTTTCTGTGGATCGGGTTTCGAGGAGCAGAAATGCTCCGGAAGTTCTCATATCCGCCTATCATACTAAGATATGCCAAACGAAGGAGTGGGAAGCTTTACATACCTTACGGACGTCTTACGCTCTCCCAAAAGTCAAGTCCCGTTTCGTCTGAAATCTGCAAATGGTCAAAGTTACCAATTGAGATTCTTAGGCTTAAAAATGCCTTTAACTTCATTTTTTGCCTACCGAAATTTCGGCAGCATTTCCCCTATAAATCTAACATCCCCGAGACTTAGCTCGGTCCAAAATATATCAACAACAACAGCCCACACATCATCAAACAACACAAGTAATAATCAAACCACTCTAGCTTCAAAGTTCTACTTTATTACCTAAGTTGGCAACTTTCATTCAAACTTCCAAAACTCCAACTCTATATCTACATAATTGTATTCATTTCCTCATTCAAACTTATACAATCACATCCCAAATACAATCCAAGCCATACACGAAATTGCCCCAAAATTCATTACTTTCCATAATTCTTCAAAACATCGAAAATTCACGACGAACATTCTAACTTGCGTCGTTTCATTCCGAATTCATTAATATCAACTATAAATCATATTTAAAGTCTTTTGCATCAAAGATATACAATGATATACGCGAATATACAAAAGGTATATACTTTCCGATAACATTCCGAAATCATTTTCCAACACCAATCCAATTCATCAATCAATTATTTACGACATAGAGATCACAACAACACATTATACAAACTAAACAAGATCAATTCACACCACTTTCTTCTTCCTAGGGCTTACGGCCAACATGCAATATACACACACACCCACGGCTTCATACACACATCAAAACTACGAAATTCTCGTCTATTCTCAATCCTTATCATATTCATACCAATTCCATAACATTAAAAGGGCAAAATTCTTACCTTTACTTGAAATTCCGACTTTCCGCAAACGTGATTCTTCCGCCAAATAAATTGTGTCACGTTGAAGAGCGTCTTGAGTACACTACAATTATGGAAAGAACGAGATTTTTGGATCAAAAACAAAGCTTGGGAATTTTTTTTCTCTTCTTTTCTTAGTCTCGGCCGAGAGGTGTTCTTGGCTCAAAGTTGAGTTCTAATTTTTTTTTTCTTGATAATTACTAAGTGTGGAGTTGATATATATCCATCCATAGGTCATGTGTATATCACATGACCTTTAAAATGTGGGCTTGGACCTTTACCTTGGCCGGCCACTTCATCATCTTGGGCTTCAATTTTTTTTGTGCTAATTCTTGGCCCAATTCACAAAAGCCCCGTTTTGTAATTCCCGAAACTAATTTCCGAAATTCCAAATTTACCCTCGGCCTTCCCCGATGTCTTAACGTTAATGATTCCATAACCAACATAGTCATATTCACTAAAATCAAAATATTTCCTTATAACACACAAGTCGTAATTATTTCTTGATTTCCAATTATACGAAAACACGGGACATAACATTCGGGTAGTGCAGGGATTGGTATTAATGATCCCACAGTTTCATCCCTGAATATAGAAGTAAAGGAGCGTCAGTATAAAGATCCTCATTTGTGCCATTACAGAGACCATCTCATGGAAAAGAGAAGTCCCCATTTAAAGTTTCTATGGATGGAATTCTTAGATACCGAGGCAGGCTGTGTGTTCCGAATGTTGCAGAACTACGTCGTAGAATTCTAGAAGAAGCCCATTATTCTCGGTATTCTAGTCACTCAAGAGCAACAAAGATATATCATGATCTCAAGTTGATATATTGGTGGGATGGTATGAAGAGGGAAATAGCAGAAGAGTGTCCAAATTACCAACAAGTGAAAATCGAACATCAAAAACCAGGAGGATTATTGCAAGCAATGGAAATTCCTACTTGGAAATAGGAAGTGATCAACATGGATTTTATTGTGGGGTTACCTCGTTCTCGAGGCAAATATGATTCTATATGGGTGATTGTGGATAGACTCACGAAAGCAGCTCATTTTCTTCCAGTCCGAACCACATACTCAGCAGAAGATTATGCGAGGTTGTATCTCAAAGAAATTGTGCGGCTCTATGGTATTCCACTATCCATTATCACAGATAGAGGAGCCCAATTTACAGCCAAGTTCTGGAAGTCTTTTCAAGAAAGTCTAGGTACCCAAGTGAAGCTTAGCACGACATTTCATCTGCAGACTTATGGGCAAGCCGAACGTACCACTCAGACCTTGGAAGATATGCTACGGGCTTGTGTACTAGATTTTGGTGGTAGCTGGGATGACCACTTACCCCTTATTGAGTTTGCATACAACAATAGTTATCATTCCAGTATCCAAATGGCTCCGTATGAAGCTTTATATGGAAGGAAGTGTAGATCTCCTATTGGATGGTTTGAAATAGGAGAAGTATAGTTAATAGGCCCTGAATTGGTTCAGCAAGCAGTAGAAAAAGTCAATGTGATCCGAGATCGATTGTTGACAGCCCAAAGCCGCCAAAAATCTTATGCGGACAACCGCCGGTGAGACTTGGAAATTCAGGTTGATGATTGGGTATTTTTGAAGGTGTCACTAATGAAAGGAGTGATGAGATTTGGCAAGAAAGGAAAGTTAAGTCCACGATACATTGGACCTTATAAAATTATCCGCAAGATTGGTCATGTAGCCTACGAATTGGACTTGCCTTCTGAACATGAATCAGTTCATCCAGTCTTTCATGTCTCGATGCTCCACAAGTTTGTTAGGGATCCTACGAGGATTGTTCCGATTGATGATGTCCATGTGACAGAAAAGCTAGCATATGAAAAAGTGCCTATTGCCATCTTAGACAAGCAAGTACGAAGACGTTGAAATAAGGAAATAGCTTCAGTCAAAGTCTCGTGGCGAAGCAACAATCGAGGAGAAATGACTTGGAAGGCGGAAGATAAAATGAAATCCACATATCCGCACTTATTCCAACCCCCAGGAGAGATTCAAGATGAAACACAAACAATATGAGGTATGTATGCTTACTTTTCATGCATTTGGTCGTGTGTGGCCAATTTATAGTTCTATTGTGTTGTGGCCCTGTGAGGCAATATTATTATGGGTTGTTGTGACAAGACGGTAGGGCCATATTACAGGGGAAGCTCTGGCGAAATTTTCGTCGAATTCCCGAGTGTTTAACATTCGAGGACGAATGTTCCAAAAAAGGGGGAAGAGTGTTACACCTTGAAAATCTCATGTCGTCGCATAATGGATGAACCACTGCGAGCTTAAGGGTAACAGGAAGTTCTTAAGACTATAAGATGGATAATCAGTGGTCTTAGAATGCATACGTTAAGATATTGAAGTCATATGAATTGACAAGAATACGGATTAGTAAGGGCAAGTGGAGTATAAGTAGGGTTTAGGAAAGGTTTTGTGAATTAATGCGTTAAGAATTGTTTGGCACGGCCTTATGGGCGAGTTATAGGGATGTTTAGATCATTAATTAAGTATTAAACAAGTGTTAAGAAGGTTGTATAAGGATTGGAGACCAAACGAAACGACGAGAACAACTTCGGGAAAACTGTGAGTTACACGACCATGTTATACGGCCCGTGGAATGTT
Source organism: Lycium barbarum (assembly GCF_019175385.1). Lineage (NCBI taxonomy): Eukaryota > Viridiplantae > Streptophyta > Magnoliopsida > Solanales > Solanaceae > Lycium > Lycium barbarum. Next base: position 38,491,882 of record NC_083348.1, on the reverse strand, counting down.
ATACAGACCGTATATTGGTCCGTATAACCCAACAGCAATGAAGTGTTCCATGGTGGAGAACCACGACCACTTGTACGGACCGTGCAATGTTCCACGGACGGTACAAGTGTCCGTGGAAGTCCCGACGGGCTGAATAAGTTCACTTTATAAATGTGATCCCACTTCATTAATTTCATTGCCCACACACTTCTTCGTCTCTCTCAAGACCTCTAGAGGTTCCACATACTTCATCTACAAGAATACAAAGGAAAACAAAGATCAATATCAAGAATTCAAGTGGGTCAAGTGCATAAAGCTCACCAGGGTCCATCTAAGTCAAGAATCCTTTGGAAGTTGAAGTTAGGGTTTTCTCCAAGTGAAGTATTGCCAACCAAAACCCGTTCCTACACATTCAAAGGTGAGTTTCATGATTATTCCATATTGTTTAAGGTAAGGAAAAGTTGAAACACTTGGATTTTGGAATAAAATGGAAAATGGATTACAAAAGATAAGATTAGTGACAATTGTGAATAGTAGATTAATATGAACCATGAATCTTGATATGTTGAGATTGTAATCACGTTATGAATGATGTTAGGAGTATGAGAGAAACATTAGATGAGAATGAATGTAACGTTGTAGTATGATCATGACTATGGATGACCATGAGAGTAAATTGTGAGAATTGAATAATGATGATGATATTATGAATGTTATTATTGACGTTGGGAGTTGGAATATGATATGGGGAACGTAGTAGAAACAAAGGAAATGCTGCCCAATTTTCTTTAGCTTTAGTAAGCACGTTTAAGTAATCGATTGGCTAATGTTCATGCGACTTCTCTTGAAGGTAGAAACGTGAGCATCAAAGGAGAACAAGCAAGCGATAGATTAGTTAAACGAAAAAGGTATGTGAGGCTGGTCCTTTCTTTCTATGGCATGAATCCAATGGCATAATTTTTCCTTCTTCCTCATGAATCCTCTATATCTCGGAAAGACTAATAGCCCCTGTTCATGAATAGCCATATGAGATGAGAGATATTATGAGTTCAATAATGATGATGATGAGTTAAGTATAAAGATTCTAGAGTTCATGATAAGATGTTCCTATAACGTTAATGATGTAATATATTGTATACACTCACCTTATATGTTATTTCCTTCACGGTGAGGAAGAGTACCATAAAGTGAATGATGTCGTATATTGTATACACTCACCTTATATATTATTTTCCTTCAATGTGAGGCAGAATAGCATTAAGTTAATGGTGGCGTTTATCGTACACACTCACCTTATATACTATTTCCTTCAAGGTGAGGCAGAATACTTATAAATGTTCCATAATGGAATCAGGGGTTCACGACCTTTGGTCACCTCGATGAAGTATAGCTATCTTTTAGTTATTATACATGAATTATGATGAGTATATGTTGATGATATTACACCGTGCCTATATGGACGGGCAGACATACCACTGCAGTGGGCAGCTTATACCCCGGACGCGGGGGCCTGGACGCAGGTTAATTATTATCACACTGAACCTATATGGACGGGCAGCTTATACATTTATGCATACATGATATGATGATGATTATGAAGTAAGCCAGCATGTGTTATTTCTTTTATAAGTGACAGTCAGATACAGTTGCTCTTTATTGATACTTCCTTTATCTCATTGATGTATTTTCATTACTAATGCCACTCATACTCAGTACAATGTTCGTACTGACGTCCGTTTTCTTTGGACGCTATGTTCATGCCCACAGGTAGACTGGGAGGTGATCTTGATCCTGACTTGTAGGAGCTGTTAGCTGATTTGAGAGCACTCCATTGTTCCGGAGGTGCCTTTGACTATGCTTTTGTGTATATATGTATATTGTGGGCACGACGGGGTCCTGTCCCGTCCCGATATCTAGCACTCTAGTAGAGGCTCGTAGATACGTAGTTGTGGGTTATATGGTCTCACAAGATTACTACTGTAGATATACATATTATCATTTTGATAGCCGAAAGGCTTATGTATATAAAAGTATTTATGTTCTCAAATGAAAAAAATGCTTTTTCCTATGAATTGAGTATGAAATTGATAACAGAACGATGAATGGGTATGATGAGTAGTAGAATGAGTGGTACTCGGTGGTTAGCCCTGGGTACCCATCGCGGCCCCTAGTCGGGTCGTGATAGACCCTTATAGAATATAACCATTATGGTTGTTTTTCTTCTCATATTCTTACATAGAATCTCTATTTGATTAGAGTTTGATTATGTGGAGACTCACCGTGAGGGCAAGGAATTAGCTCGTGGTCTATGACTTGCTGTTCGGCATTTCAAGTAAGTTACAGTTTGCCTTTGTGGTGGGTATGAAGTTTGGGTTGGACTAGTTTGAGAAGGCTTGTGGCCTGTAGACTCCATAGGACCTTGTTTAGTACGTTGTGTATAAATTGGTGGATTTTTTTTGAATTGGGAGTCACACGGAAGGACGAAATTACTAGATATTGATACTAGTACTTAGTGTACACCTTGTTGTTGGTATAGCTATTTTGGGATACTTGGCCGTTATTGTCATGGAAATTGGATATTCATTATAATTATTGTGTGGACCATTACTGATGATAGTGGTGTGCTTTGTATGGCACGGATGTGTATTATTTGTGATATTGGTGCGTTATGTTTGGTACGGCTTGAAACTTAAGATTGTTCACGGTTTATAGTTGCATTGTCCCACATTCATACTCATATTCATTGCATATTGATTATTGAGTCACCCTAGGCTTTGTAATACGGAATGGCAGAGATGAAACTACTGATACTATATTGTTTGGCTTTGTGATTGGTACTGATCATAGAAACGAGAAGGAAACATTGATGAATGTGATATTATGAGACTTGATTATTAGTAGAATTGAGAGTCGTGACTCATTGTGGTTTATCTCGTTGCCTTGATGATGATATTACTTGTGCGCCCCTTGGTGGCACGATTGGTTGATATGATTCATTGACATTGTACTTGCATCATATTCATACTTCATATAATATTGCATTGGATACTGAGTCATCTCTGGGCTGTGTGCAGAGTGACGTATAATCTTCTGAGACATATTTCATATTGAGTCATCTCTGGGCTGTGTGCGGAGTGACTGATACGGAACACTGATATTATGAGACTTTTGGATATTTGGTCCTCTGAGCTGTGTGCGGAGTGACAGTGCTTAGATTTCGCGGGTCCGCCATGGGTTGTGCTGTCGAGGCATGGAGATATTCCGCCATCGGAGTACAAAAGTACAGGCATTGCATTGCGTCACATTGCATACGTACCTCATATTGCATTGCTTTGATTATACTTCCTGGTTGATTATTACTTGGTTATGGTGTTGGTTATACTTCTTGGCTATTGGTGAGTTAGACTATGTTGGTTGGATCATACTAGTAGACTTGTTGGATATATGTGAAAGGTGGGAACAATTGAGATTAGTTGCTATAATATAAGGTTGGATATGAACGGTGATTACGTGGAAAAGCATGACTTGTATTCTATCGTTGACTTATTTTCTTTTACCTTATTGTCTTTATGTATGTTAACTAGTCTTAGTCCGTCTATGATACCTACCAGTACCATTGATTTGTACTGACCTACACTTGTTATATTCTTTTATGGATGCAGAGTATTAGACAGGTTCACTCCTTTCCCTCGTGGCTGATCGGTGAGGCTGCTGTAGAGTCATTCTAGGGTGAGCACGACGACGGCCGCTGTTCGAATGTTATTTTCCTTACTTATTTATCTTTTCTTATTTCAAGACAATTGTATTATGAGACTTTTCCATCTTTCGACTTGTAGTAGTTAGTTAGTGCTCTTGTATGACCAAACCAGATACTGGGTGATTTATGACTACTTCCGCATTTATTATAAATTTGAATGAAAGGCTTCGTTGTTTGTCTTCTTCTGCTAGATATACTGTGTTTGTAAAGGTTGAATTAAGGGTTCGCCTACCGAGGTGGGATAGGTAGGTTCCTGCGCGACCTTGTGAAATTGGGTCATTATAAGTTGGTATCAGAGCCCTAGGTTATCCGGTCTATAATACAAGAGTGTGCCTAGTAGAGTCTTGTAGATTGGTACGATGAGCTCCGTACTTATCTGCGGAGGCTATAAGACATTTCGGAAACTTCGAATTCTTTCATTCTTTCGTGCTACTCTATTCAAATTGCTATCTGGAAAGATCAGATTGGCATCTGACTCCTTTCTCTTCTCTCGTAGATGGTGAGGACTCGAGCTACAATGGCCCGAGGGTGAGCGACAGTAAGAGGGCGTGGCAGAGTGAGAGGCCCGGAGCTGCCCCAGCTAGGGGCATGGCTCCTGCTATAGGACAGCGGTGAGAGAGATCTTCTTCTCCCAAGCCTGAGTACCAGGATCAAGGTCAGGTCGTAGGGGATGGTGTGGCCCCAGCGTGGACACAGCCTGGGGTTACTTCTGATCTGGCTATTCATAACATTAAGGCCAGGATTTTACGTCAACACGATGCCAAGTAGGCGGCAGCTGGGGTTATGACTCCTGGCGGTGGTTCAGAGACTAGAGTCGGCGCAGACCCCTGAGCGGGGACAAACTCGGGTAGCACACCCCGTTGCAGCTATGGCTCCCCACATTGATATGATACCCACTCCTGGTGATGATATTAGACCCATGGAACGCGCTGTTATGATCGCGTCGGATCAAGATCTTGTTGGGCGATTCAGGAAGTTAGAGCCGCTGAGGTTTTCAAGTACTTCTTCTGAGGATGCTTATGAGTTTATTCTAGATATGCATGAGTTGCTGTACCGGATGGGGATCGTTGAGACCCATAGGGTTGACTATGTGTCCTACCAGTTTCGCGGCGAAGACTTGGTGGAGTTATTTCGTGGCTTGTAGACCTGAGGGTTCCCCTCCCCTGATTTGGACTCAGTTTTACCGGGACTTCCTTGAGAAGTATGTGCCGCCATTGAGAGGCACGTAGGGATGATTTTTTATATATTGAGCAGAAGGGCATGTCTGTGGAGGCATATGTGACTCGTTACCTGTATCTGGCCTGTTATTCCATCCCCTTGATCCCTGCTGAGCCTGACAGGATTAGGTGTTTCGTTAGTGGGTTAGTTAGTCCTCTTCAGATTCCTTGCCTTCAGATGGGGGCCATGGGGGCTTCCTTCCAGTCCATCATCGAGCATGCTTCTTTAGTCGAGGCCACTAAGGCTCATGCATGTATAGGGGGTAGTGAGAAGAGGCAGCAATAGATTAGGAGATATGGTGGTTCTAGCTCGAGGGGTGATGGTCAGTCTTCTAACCCGTATCAGCCTTATGCCGGTAGTCCCGTGCAGTCAGCTTTACAGACTTTATCTAGTAGGCCCTTCAGGCAGGGTGTTCCGGAGAGATCTCATCTCCAACCTGTTGGTAGTGTGGTTCCATCTGAGTCTGTAGTTCCTATTCGTCAGGTTCAACCTTTAAGGATCTATTATGTATGTAGGAAGCCTGACCACTATGCTAGAGAGTGTACTCGACCCAGGCAGGATATTCAGTCTCCGAGGACTGTGGCACTGTCTGGTGGCCGTGGTGGTGTTTCATCTAGAGGCGGTGCTCAGTCAGTCTGTGGTGGTTCATAGGGTCCTCGAGGTGGATTTCTGGCAGGACAGTCAGGTCGAGGCAGATTTTATGCATTATCGGGTAGACCCGAAGTAGAGGCTTCAGATGTAGTTATCTCAGGTATCGTTTCTGTCCGACATAAGTTGTGTCTGTATTATTTAATCCAAGGTCTATCTATTCATATGTTCCTTCCTGTCATGCTATAGGTTGGGCCTTATCGTATGATTTGGGGCTAGCCATCCTGTTGTGTTATGACTTATCTTATTCTGTTTGTTATTGGCTTGTTGCCACGTGGAGACAATAGGTATTGGTGACTAGTGACATATCTTGGTCACGATATTGTAGTATATTACTTGTTGACGTTAGATGCGAGGATAGTGTTCTGTTATGGTCTTTTTGGCGATATTCTTGTGATGTATTGCGATATACGAGTTCGGATTGAGTAATTAGGAATTGGCACAACTGGGTTTAGCTACTAAACGTAGGTGATGATGTGTATTGGGATCCGGCACTTGCCCTATTTCTTTTCCGTTATATCAGATGGCACCGACCGAGTCGAAGAGCTTAAGGAGTAGTTGTATGATTTATTAAATAAGGGATTTGGAAAACATAGATACTTCATTAAGGGATTAACCAAGTTAAGTTAGGGAAAACATTTCGAAAATTGAGTGAGGCAATTCGGGCAAGGACGCTTCTGTGAGATACATGAGGATATTAGTGAGATAGTTATGCGATAGATTACTGAGTGGGTTCGAGTAATGGTTAGACGATGGCGGTATAAGTGAACTGATGGAAATTGAGAAAAAGTCTATGGGATTCGTGATCAACAGCTAGTAATAGGCATATTTCAGTGAACCGGCATGTTGAGATTTATAGGAAGTGGCTTGTGTGGTACCTCCCTTTGGATAGTTTCACAGTACCTTGCAGTGAATAAGTTAGTGTGTGTTTAAGAGAAAGGAACTGTAGAAATTCTTAGTATGTTATAGCTATCAGTGTTTTCGAGATGGGATCGTGTGGTGCTAAGCGTTATGTTATGAACAACACTGACGGAATGACTTCGGATATTATGGGTCCAAAGTGATTATACATGTTAGCTCCAAGGATTATGAGATTTTAATGCTTTCGGAAGTATTATGGGTTATTGCGGTGCAATAACAGAGAGTTTGATAGTTAAAAGACTGATTAGAAGTACATATGTCCTTAGTGTCAGAAAATTCGGGTTGTACCAGGTATGCGTATTGGGTAATGTTAAGGAATTTGAGGTTGCATTTGCAATATTTAGTTATCCGGTACTGTGAGAACAATTTGGATAAGTTTCAACTTTTAGAGCCCAGAGCGGTAACTTATGGGTTGCTATGCGCGGTAAGAATGTGATGGGTTTCAGATCTTGGAATCAGTTTTTGTGGTTGCTGATATACTCTGAATTGGTGCGTTCATTGTGGGTCATTATGGTTTGAATGGAAAGGGTTAAATCGAGGTTGTAACTCCAAGAGAACTTATGGGTTCCAAGTAAATTAGTTTAATGGATGTGACAAGGGATGCCTGATTTCTGAGGTTTGTTATTAGTAGTCCTTGTGGTGTCTCACCAGAGTCAGACTTTCGATTAGTACAATAGGTTGTAATGATAAAGGTTGTGCTTCGAAGAGATTCTAGGATTTTGATAAGGCTCCGTTCTGATCATTGGATGTTGACAGATCGTGCTCTATTCGGTACATGATGGTTAGTTCCTAGATAAGTGATTTGAAGAGTTAAGAAGATTTAAGACTGACCAAGTTGACTACAAGAAAGATAAGTTTTTATGCAATAGCTTAGAGTTTTCTGGGAGATTTAAGATTCTCTTTTGGGAAGAGTAAGTCCTGGATTCGGTTTATATGTGTACTTCTAAGAAATTATGATTCACGGAACGATTTTGGATTAGCTAGCACAAAATATCTTACCAGTTCAGGATGTTTTATGATTAGTTATGTCTGAAGGTTCGTGCTATTTGATTTATTCATGAGAGATCCGTTGTGTGTTTTAGAGGCATGGTAATTAGGTCTTTTGGTTGGGTGCGAACGAATTACGGTTTGGGTTTGCATCTTGTGGAAAAAGCTTCGTGTTGGTTGTGATATGATTTCCTTGGTTATCGTAAGCTTGTCCTACTCTCGTTCTTCACTCGAGGAAGAGTGATTGTTTAATTAGTATCTGATGTAATAGCCCGTTTTGTCGTTACCGTTATTATTCCATTTTTGCCTTCGTTGACCCGTTCTCGAGTCTCGTTAGAACTATTTTGACCTAAGAAGATAGTTGGCATGACTTCTTAGGCATCGTTGTGGGCTTTAGAATGTTTTCTAGAAAAATTAGGCTTTAAGCGAAAATGAGTTGACTCAAAGTTGACTTTTGAGTGAATGGACCTTTTTTGGGAATCCGTCGATTCCGAGAGGTCTGGATGGTCGTTCAGAACTTGTGTGCACATTCATATCGGTTCTCAATGCACTCGGGTGCATTTTGGGACCTGGGTTGAAAAGTTAGTTTTTTCAACGAGACCTCTTATGGGAATTTTGAGGCTACGAGTGAGTTCGTAGTGCGTTTTTATGTATATCTGCATATTTAGTTTGTATGTTTCGGGTCTCGGATGAATGCCGGATTTCGGGATGAAATTGTGGAAGTTGGGAAAAATTCTGGTGTCTGGTGTCTGCTGTGGCGGCACCAGCACCGCTGTAGCGGTGGGATAGCCGCTGCAGCGACAGTATGTATTTTGGCCCGAGACCGCCATAGCGGTCTGTACAGCTGCTAGGGCGGCCATAAGACCGCTAGCAGTGTTGACTGAGACTGACCTTAGTTTATAAGTTTAAAACCCCAAAACCCTAGTCATTATTTTTATCCCAACTTGAGAGCTCTGTGGAGGCGAATTGGAAGGTTTTCAAGTGATTTCTTCCCTAAGGTAACATTCCTACCTTATTATGATTCCATTAACCTCTCTTAATCATCTGGCATAAACTAGAATTCATAGAATCTAATGGGTCTTCAATGGGTTCTTGAGTTCAGCTCTATATCATTTTTGGTTCCTAGAATCTTCCTAAATAGTAAGATTAATGTTGAATATGCTTGAATATGTGGGGAACAAACTAGCTAGATTAATATATTTTCCATAAAAAGCTTAAGATTAAAAGAGGGGTTTTTATGGGTTTTCCTCCTAATGAGTTCTTGGCTTTGAAATCTTATATTATTGGTTGGGTTAGCTTCATTAAGCATGAAAGTGACGATTATAAACTATATAAACACGTTTCCCTCCATTTTTAGAGGTAAAATTGTGGGATTAAAGTTAGGGTTCTTAGACCCAAATTTGGGGCTTTTCATATTAATAGTGATCTTGAGAATTGATTAAGTATTCCTATGATTAAAGTAATGGGTTTTGGCCCTTTGGTATTGAATTTGGTATTTTGGCCATAAAATTTCCGTTTTGCTCTTGAGACCCGTGTTTCCTAAATTAAAGGTTGGAGTTTGACCCGAATAGAATATAACCAATATGGGTGTTGTTCTTCTCGTATTCTTACTTATAATCTCTATTTGATTAGAGTTCAATTGTGTGGAGACTCACTGTGAGGGCAAGGAATTAGCTCATGCTCCGTGATTTGCTGTTCGGCATTCCAGGTAGGTTGCGGTTTACCTTGGTGGTGAGACACCGACTAACGAAGCGTATATATATAGATAATATTGTCGAAGATTTCATGTAAACCTTCGGGTATGAAGTTTGGGTTGGATGTCGCCTTAGGGTTTGGTATTGCTTGTGACTGGTTTGATCGGGCTTGTGGCCTGTAGACTCCATAGGACCTTGTTTAGTACATTGTGTATAAATTGGTGGATTGTTTGTGAATTAGGAGTCAAACAGAAGGACGAAATTACTTGATATTGATACTTGTACTTAGTGTACGCCTTGTTGTTGGTATAGCAATTTTGGGATATTTGGCCCTTATTGTCATGGAAATTGGATATTCATTATAATCACTGTGTGGAACATTACTAATGATATTGGTGCGCTTTGTATGGCATGGATGCGTATCATTTGTGATATTGGTGCACTATGCTTGGCACGACTTGAAACTTAAGATTGTTCATGATTTATAGTTGCATTGTCCCACGTTCATACTCATATTCATAGCATATTGATTATTGAGTCACCCTAGGCTTTATGATATGGAATGACAGAGATAGAAATACTGATACTATATTGTTAGCCTTTGTGATGGGTACTGATCATAGAAATGAGAAGGAAAAATTGATGAATGTGATATTGTGAGATTTGATTATTAGTAAAATTGAGAGTCGTGACTCCTTGTGGTTTATCTCATTGCCTTGATGATGATATTACTTGTGTGCCCCTTCGTGGCATGCTTGGTTAATATGATTCATTGATATTGTACTTGCATCATATTCATACTTCATACATTATTGCATTGGATACTGAGTCATCTCTGGAGTGTGTGCTGAGTGACCTATAATCTTCTGAGACATATTTGATATTGAGTCATCTCTGGACTGTGTGCGGAGTGACTGATATGGAACACTGATATTATGAGACTTTTGGATATTTGGTCTTCTGAGCTGTGTGGGTAGTGACAGTGCTTGGATTTCGTGGGTCCCCCATGGGTTGTGCTGCCGAGGCATGGAGGTATTCCGCCATCGGAGTACGAGAGTACAGGTATTGCATTGCATTACATTGCATACATACCTTATATTGGATTACTTTGATTATACTTCCTGGTTAATTATGACTTGGTTATGATGTTGGTTATACTTCTTGGTTGTTGGTGAGTTAGACTACGTTGGTTGGATCGTAGTAGTAGACTTGTTTGATATATGTGAAACGTGGCAACAATTGAGATTAGTTGCTATGATATAAGGTTGGATATGAACGATGATTACGTGGAAAAGCATGACTTTTATTCTATCGTTTACTTGTTATTTTTTACCTTATTGTCTTTACGTATGTCAACTAGTCTTAGTCGGCCTATGATACCTCCCAGTACCGTTATTTTGTACTAACCTACGCTTGCTGCATTCTTTTATGGATGCAGAGTATTAGCCAGGTTCACTCCTTTCCCTCGTGGCTGATCGGCGAGGCTGCTGTAGAGTCATTCCAGGGTGAGCACGACGACGGCCGCTACCCGGATGTTCTTTTCCTTACTTACTTGTCTTCTCTTATTTTGAGATAATTATATTATGAGACTTTTCTATCTTCCGACTTGTACTATTTAGTTAGTGCTCTTGTATGACCAGATCAGATATTGGGTGGTTTATGACTACTTCTGCATTTATTATATATTCGAATGACAGGCTTCGTTGCTTATTTTCTTCTGCTATATATTGTGTTTTTGAAGGTTGAATTAAGGGTTCGCCTACCGAGGTGGGATAGGTAGGTGCCCGCGCGACCTTGTGAAATTGGGTCGTGACATATTAAGACACAGAACATACCTTATAACATTAAAATTAGACCACCCACAAGATTACTTCACTTCAAAGAATGCTCCAACTTCAGCCATAACTTGAAATACATCAACTCTACCTCTCTTTGTATCTCTTCTACTGATCATACAACTTTGGGTGATGAGATTTGGGTTTAATTTACCTTGGATGAGCTCTTGGTTGTTTGGAGGTTCTTGGAGGGTCTTGGGAGAGTTTAGGACGAAAAACATTTGATGGGAAATGAAGTAAAATGATCCAAACTCTATTTTTATATAACAAGGGTCGACCACCGCCTCACTGCCCATCTTTGCGCATTGACGGTTCGACGATCCGTATCTTCACCGTACTTATCCAAACTAAGTTGTGTCACTTGCATTGAAAAGTAGACTCTCTGAACTTATGAATACATAGGTTATGGGTTCCGTAACTCCTCATATTATAGGAGATATGACCCTCACCAATGGACTAAAAAATACTATCCGGAATTCTGCCAAATTTTCACAAAGTTCAACAAACTTAATCTTCTTCGATTTGCTTAACATCCAACCTTCCCGATACTTACTAAACATGATCTCAAGATCTCATGTGTGTAGAATGAGCATGTATAATCTCTTATTGTCACGACCAGGCTAGGGGGCCGCGACGAGCACCCGGTGCTACCCCACCCGAGCACCCCCTTATCGTACGTAACATTACATCTAGGTGAACCATAAGTCAATTCGTGCTTTTCTTATCGTTAATCATACTGATCCCATTAGACGACCATCATCATTTAACATATCATAGGCATCTATGCCACATCATAAGTACAAGGCCGACGAGGCCAACAAAAGATATACAAAACATGGGCCGACATGGCCGAACATCTCTACCCACATACACATGACTACGAGCCTCTAAGAGTATGACATATCGTATGAGCGGGACAGGACCCCGCTATGCCCATAATTATATACACAAAATAATAAGTACCCAAAAGCAACGGCTCCGAAAGAAATGGAGCTCTGCTATGCAATCTCTGAATAAGCAGCTATGGATCAAGTCTGTCTCCCTGTGCACCTGCGGGCATGACGCAGCGTCCACAAACAAAAGGACGTCAGTACGAAGAATGTACTGAGTATGTAAAGCATGATCAACATCAATATAGAAGCATAATAGATATCATATGAAAATGGCATAGGAGGGGAGACAGTAATATCATCATCATCATGTCGCTTACTTGCATACATCGTCGTTCGTATCCCATAATAATACTCGTACCATACTTGTGCTCATATTCGTATACATGTCCTTATTCGTATTCTTATACATAGTCTTATCACATTCATATTCATATTATATACATAGTCATTTCATATACATAGCATTTACATAGCATACCCGACCTCATAGGATCGGTGTCTTACACATGCTTGGCCAACCAAGGCTCAAGGTCATACATACCTGACCCTACCAAGGCATCAGGGTTATCCGTACCATCTGCAGAGGTGCGCGCGCGTTTCGTAATCGTATACATACTTTATACATAGTCATATACATATAGTCTTGCCCGGCATCATATGCTCGGGGTCTTATCATAGCCCTTCATAGGCATACATATACATATACATATCTCATAGCTCGTAAGCATCTCTAATCTCATTTTACTCTCATCATCATTACTATCCTCATCATTATCGTTACATCTACATTATGGACTTACTCGTCATGCGAGGAACATAGTATAATCATAGTACATATCAAGGGTCGTGAGCTTATGAGCTCGGAATGCCAACCATGTGAAGACAACATACTCATATAGAGGAATTAGGAATTTGGCCAAGAACCATGCCTTATGAAAGAAGGGTTAGCCTTACATACCTTTCCGTCGAACTATTCTACACTTGCACGTTCCTTTCTAATGCTAGCGTTTATACCTTCATTAATATCATAACAATGGTCATTAGTCATTCACATTATCCACATTATCTAGATTCCTAAATTTGCCTCTAATTCACCCACATTCATGATTATAACACCCATCTTCGTCCATTCGTCTAAAGTGTTTAGTTTATGATCTTAATACCATTTATAACACATTCATATCACAACACAACAACATTCATAACTCAATTCAAACTATTTCTCAAAATGTCACTATTCATCATTCATGACCTAGTTGACCACATTTTCTACAATCCATGTATTTTAATTCTCCAATACCTTAAACATCCTGTAAAAATCATGAATCTTACCTTAGAAGTTGTAGGAACAGGCTTTGGTTGATAATACTCTTCTTTAAGCAAAACCCTAGTTTTTCTCCATCTGGATTTCTTGACTTGGATGATCCTTGATGATTCCCTTACCCTTGATTCACTTGTCTTAATGTTATTGATGGCTTACAATCCTTGAAAACTCATATAATAAATGTAGAGAGAAGTTCTAGAGAGAAGTGGTGTAATGTTGTAATGAAATAAAATAAGTCTTGATCTTCATATTTAATGAATTGGAAAATCTGTGCTGGGTGAACGGTGGTCGTCCATGGAGGTTTACGGACCGTATTCCACTATACGGCTCGTCCTCCATGGGCGTATTTAGCCATTTCAAGAACCAGAAGCTGGGCTGCCTTCATGGTGGTTTACGACCATGGTTTACGGGCCGTAAATCACTTTACGGTCCGTCCACCAGGTCGTATTTAACCATTTCCTCGGCTGGCAGAAAGTTGAAGTTTGGCATGCCAGTTTACGACCTGGCAGTTTACGGACCGTATACCAGTTTACGGTCCGTATTTGCACTTTACGACCACTGCCAGAAGGTTGAAGCTTTTGCATGGCAGTTTACGACTGCCAGTTTACGGACCGTATTGCACTTTACGGTCCGTATTTTGCAATATACGACCACTGGGCAGTTTTGCCAACTTTCAATTTTTCTCATTTCTCGACTTTTCATTCTAATCATCCACATCCTTTTTCATACATTTCCCATGAAACATTATACACTCGCACTCCCCGCACACATCATTAGTTCATTTACTTGCGTACCAACGGGAAATTTTCCGAGGTGTAACATTCTACCCCCCTTAGGAACATTCGTCCTCGAATGTTAAAGGCTTGGGGAATTCTATAAAAATTTCGCCAGAGTTTCCTCTGTAATGTGGCACTACCACCCTGTCACAACAACCCACAATAACAATGCCTCACAGGGCAACAGTACGACAGCACTAGAAATTTGGCCACACACGACCTGAATGTATAAAAGGGAAAACATGCATACCTTATGATTTTGACGTCTCATCTTGGACTTCTTCCAAGGGGTGAAATAAATATGGGTATTTGGATCGCATATTCTCTTCTGCTTCCCATGTCATTTCCTCTCGATTGTCATTTCTCCACAGAACTTTAATTGAGGCCACTTCTTTGTTTCTAAGCCTCCGTACTTGCCTATCTAATATGGCAATGGGTATTTCATCATAAGTTAACATTTCTGTCACTTGAATATCATTCACTGGGACGATCCTCGTAGGATCTCCAACACACTTCCGAAGCATCGAGACATGAAATACTGGATGGACTGACTCCAAATCTGGAGGTAGATCTAGCTCATAGGCCACTTTGCCTATTTTGCGCACAATTTCGTATGGCCCAATATACCGGGGACTGAGCTTCCCCTTTATACCAAATCTAATCACGCCCTTCATCGGCGACACTCAAGAATACCCAATCTTTCACTTCGAACTCTAAGTCTCTTCGACGATTATCCGCATAGGACTTCTGATGACTTTGAGCCGCTAGCAACCGATCTTGTATGAGCTTAACTTTTTCTATTGCTTGCTGGACCAAGTCTGGCCCTATCAACTTAGCTTCTCCGGTTTCAAACCACCCAATTGGGGATCTACACTTTCGCCCATATAGAGCCTCATACGGTGCCATTTGAATGCTAGAATGGTAATTGTTATTGTAAGCAAACTCAATGAGTGGCAAATGATCATCCCAATTTCCTCCAAAATCTATCATACATGCTCGCAACATATCTTCAAGAGTCTGAATAGTACGTTCAGCTTGCCCATCAGTCTGTGGGTGAAATGCCGTGCTTAGGCGCACTTGGGTCCCTAAACCTTCTTGGAAAGACCCCCAAAACTTGGCTGTAAACTGAGTTCCTCTATCGGAGATAATAGATACCGGAACGCCATGGAGTCTCACTATCTCTTTAAGATAAAGCTTGGCATAATCTTCTGCCATATAGGTCGTTCTGACCGGTAAGAAATGCGCTGAATTTGTGAGTCTATCCACGATCACCCATATAGAATCATATTTACGTCAAGAACGGGGTAACCCTGTAATGAAATCCATATTAATCACTTCCCACTTCCAAGTTGGGATTTCTATAGCTTGCAATAAGCCACCCGGCTTTTGGTGTTCTATCTTCACTTGTTGGCAATTAGGACACTGAGCTTAGAATTCCGCTACGTCTTTCTTCATCCCATTCCACCAATAGATAGTCTTAAGATCATGATACATTTTCGTCGCTCCGGGGTGAACGGAGTAACGGGAACAATGAGCTTCTCTCAAAATCTGATGGCGTAGACCTGCCACATCGGGAACACATAACCTGCCTCGACATCATAGAACTCCGTCTTCCGAAATGTCAAATGATGACCCCTCCTTCTGAGGGAGTGTATCTCTGTACTGCATTAGCATGGGATCCTCATATTGTCGCTCTTTTACTTCCGCTACTAACGATGAAACTGCTGAATTCTGAATAGTAGCTCCGCTGCTACCTGAGTCCACCACTCGGACTCCTAGGCTAGCTAACTGCTGAAGATCACGGGCCATCTCTTTCTTTTCTAGTCGTACCACACTTAGACTTCCCATCGACTTACGGCTAAGAGCATCAGCCACAACATTTTCCTTTCCGGGGTGGCACAGGATTTCGACATCATAGTCTTTTAGCAACTCTAGCCATCGTCGTTACCGCAAATTCAACTCTTTCTGCTTGAAGATGTACTGGAGACTCTTATGATCTGTATAAATATCCATGTGGACACCATACAAGTAATGTCTCCATATCTTTAAAGCGTGGACCACCGCGGCCAATTCTAAGTCATGGGTAGGATAATTCTGCTCATGCTTCCGTAATTGTCTAGAAGCATACGCAATCACCTTACCATTTTGCATCAATACACAGCCTAGCCCGACGCCTGAAGCATCACAATAAATAACATATCCTTCCAATCCCTATGGAAGTGTCAAGACTGGGGCTGAAGTCAGTCGGTCTTTCAACTCTTAGAAACTACGCTCGCAAGCATCTGTCTATTGAAACTTAGCTGACTTCTGAGTCAACTTGGTGAGTGGTGCAGAAATAGAAGAGAAACCCTCAACAAATCTTCTGTAATAACCGGCTAAGCCCAAAAAGCTACGAACCTCCGTATGGGTCGTGGGCCTTGGCCAAGTCTTCACTGCCTCAATCTTTTGGCTATCCACTCGAATACCGCCAGCTGCAACAATATGGCCCAGAAATGCCACTGAGTTCAACCAAAACTCGCACTTGGAAAACTTCGCGAATAACTCTCGGGCTCGAAGAACTCCAAGGACAATACGCAAGTGATCCGCATGTTCTGCCTCGGATCTAGAATACACTAGGATATCATCGATGAATACAATCACGAATAGATCCAGAAAAGGCCTGAATACATTGTTCATTAAGTCCATAAACACTGCCGGTGCATTAGTTAGCCCAAACGACATTACTCGGAACTCGAAATGGCCATATCTTGTTCTGAAAGCTGTCTTAGGGATATCTTTCTCCCTAACTCTTACTTGGTGATACCCAGAGCTCAAATCAATCTTTGAAAACCATTTGGCACCTTGCAATTGATCAAATAAATCATCAATCCTCGGGAGGGGATACTTGTTCTTAATTGTCATTTTATTCAATTGCCGATAATCAATGCACATTCTCAAGGAGCCATCCTTCTTCTGGACGAACAATACGGGTGCTCCCCACGGGGATGAATTAGGCCTAATGAAGCCTTTTTCAAGCAAGTCTTTTAATTGTTCCTTCAACTCTTTCAACTCTGTGGGTGCCATCCTATAGGGAGGAATATATATGGGTTTAGTGTCTGGCAACACAGCAATCGCAAAATCAATCTCTCGTTCGGGAGGAAGGCCTGGAAGCTCTTCCGGGAACACATCCGGAAATTCGTTCACTACCGGAACTGTCTGAAGAGTCGGCGACTCAACTTCTACATCTTGAACTCGCACTAGGTGATAAATACACCCTTTCGTGATCATCTTTCTTGCCTTTAGATAGGAGATAAAGCTACCTTTTGGTGATGCCGAATTTCCCTTCCATTCTAAGACTGGTTCTCCCGGAAATTGGAAACGAACCATCTTCATTCTACAATCAACATTGGCATAACAAGAAGCCAACCAATCCATGCCCATAATGACATCAAAATCTACCATCTCTAGTTCACGCAAATCAATCACGGTACGACGATCACAAATCACAATCACACAATTCCTATATACTCGTCTAGATATTACCGAGTCACCCACGGGTGTAGACACCTCAAAAGGTTTGATAGATTCCGGCTCAATTATAAATCGACCCGCAATATATGGAGTAACATATGATAATATGGAGCCCGAATCAATCAAAGCATATACATCATGAGAGAATACCGATAATATACCTGTGACCACGTCAGGAGAAGACTCAAGATCTTAGCGTCCAGCCAAAGCATAAATACGGTGTTGAGAACCGCTAGTACTAGGAGCTCTCCCTCTGCCTCTACCATGGCCAGCTGGCGCATGTGAACCTGGCCCCGTAGGGCGTACAGATGCCGAAGATCTGGCTACCGACCCTGATGGATGGGTCCTACCTCTACCATGTACTGAGGGGCAATCACGCATAATATGGCCTGGCCGACCACATGAATAGCAATCATCTGAACCAAATCGGCATCGACCCCAATGCATTTTCCCACACTGGGAACACGGTGGTACGGGTGGCCTTGACTGGCCCAAATCACCTCTGAACTGAGGTCCTGTATAACTCGGACTCGGCCCTGAACGAGAAGATCTATTAAGGCCCTGGCCTGAAAACCGTGGAGGTGGACTGGTCATAGAATAGCCTGAATGGCTGGGAAGCTGCTGTCTGTGTCCACCCCTGGACTCGCTCCTCGAACCCGAAGGTCTGGCCCTCTTGTTATGGCCCCTATCCTGCTCACGTTCATTTCTCCGCTGCTGTAGGTGTTCCTCTAATTCCTGAGCATGTGCCTGAATGCGTGCAATATCCATGCCATCCTGAAGGGACGCAGTTAAGCATTTATCCATCAAGTGTGGCCCTAGGCCTTTCACAAACCGGTGCACCCGATCGCCCATATCTGCTACCATGACCGAAGTATATCTAGCCAAGGAATTGAAGCGGAGACTATACTCTTGGGCGCTCATACTGCCTTGCCTCAAATTTAAGAATTTATCGGCCCTAGCTCGCCGAACCTCTGGGGGCATATAATGACGGAGCAAAGCGTCAACAAACTCTTGCCATACCGGTGGAGGTGCATTGGCTCCCCGCGAAGCCATCCAAACCATATACCACTGGATTGAGACATCCCTCAATCTATATGACGCTAGCTCCACCGATTCGGTGTCTGAAGCATGTATCAACCGGAGCGTCCTTAGCATACCATCAATAAAGTCCTGGGGATCCTCCTCCAGTTTCGACCCAAAGAATTCCGGGGGTTTCAAAGCAATGAAGTCACGGGCCCTTGCACTAACAGCCCTGTCACCTTGTCCTGCACTTGGCCTCTGAGTCTGGGCCGCAACCAATTGAGTCAACAAATTAATGGCCTCTCTCACGTCTTGGCCCGAAGCATTCGGTGGAGGAGCTGGAGCTAGGGCTGAGGCTCCCACGTGCTCCTCAGTAATAGGCACTGTCTGGGAGGAATGAGATTGAGCCGCACTCTGGGACTCATCTTCCTCTACTACCGGTGGCGGTGCTCTTTCAGCCCGCTTCTCTGCCACCGTCTTGCCCTTTTGGGCTGCTGTAGCCTTTTTCTTTTTAGGCATCTCTGAAATACACAACACACGATTTAGGAACAAGCATTTCTTACATCATAGCTCTATCGCACGATTCTTATGAAGAAAGAAGGTCATATATTCCTAAAATGTCTGCAGCTTCTCGTTTATAAGTGTGGCGCGCAACACACCCATAACCAAGACTCTACTAGACACGGCTCGTAGACACATCCTAGGACTGAACTGCTTTGATACCACTTTTGTCACGACCCGGCTAGGGGGCCGCGACGAGCACCCGGTGCTACCCCACCCGAGCACCCCCTTATCGTACGTAACATAACATCTAGGTGAACCATAAGTCAATCCGTGCTTTTCTTATCGTAAATCATACTAATCCCATTAGACGACCATCATCATTTAACATATCATAGGCATCTATGCCACATCATAAGTACAAGGCCGATGAGGCCAACAAAAGATATACAAAACATGGGCCGACATGGCCGAACATCTCTACCCACATACACATGACTACGAGCCTCTAAGAGTATGACATATCGTATGAGCAGGACAGGACCCCGCTATGCCCATAATTATATACACAAAAGAATAAGTACCCAAAAGCTACGGCTCCGAAAGAAATGGAGCTCTGCTATGCAATCTCTGAATAAGCAGCTATGGATCAAGTCTGTCTCCCTGTGCACCTGCGGGCATGACGCAGCGTCCACAAACAAAAGGACGTCAGTACGAAGAATGTACTGAGTATGTAAAGCATGATCAACATCAATATAGAAGCATAATAGATATCATATGAAAATGGCATAGGAGGGGAGACAGTAATATCATCATCATCATGTCGCTTACTTGCATACATCGTCGTTCGTATCCCATAATAATACTCGTACCATACTTGTGCTCATATTCGTATACATGTCCTTATTCGTATTCTTATACATAGTCTTATCACATTCATATTTATATTATATACATAGTCATTTCATATACATAGCATTTACATAGCATACCCGACCTCATAAGATCGGTGTCTTACACATGCTTGGCCAACCAAGGCTCAAGGTCATACATACCTGGCCCTACCAAGTCATCAGGGTTATCCGTACCATCTGCAGAGGTGTGCGCGCGTTTCGTAATCGTATACATACTGTATACATAGTCATATACATATAGTCTTGCCCGGCATCATAAGCTCGGGGTCTTATCATAGCCCTTCATAGGCATACACATACATATCTCATAGCTCGTAAGCATCTCTAATCTCATTTTACTCTCATCATCATTACTATCCTCATCATTATCGTTACATCTACATTATGGACTTACTCGTCATGCGAGGAACATAGTATAATCATAGTACATATCAAGGGTCATGAGCTTATGAGCTCGGAATGCCAACCATGTGAAGACAACATACTCATATAGAGGAATTAGGAATTTGGCCAAGAACCATGCCTTATGAAAGAAAGGTTAGCCTTATATACCTTTCCGTCGAACTATTCTACACTTGCACGTTCCTTTCCAATGCTAGCGTTTATACCTTCATTAATATCATAACAATGGCCATTAGTCATTCACATTATCCACATTATCTAGATTCCTCAATTTGCCTCTAATTCACCCACATTCATGATTATAACACCCATCTTCGTCCATTCGTCTAAATTGTTTAGTTCATGATCTTAATACCATTTATAACACATTCATATCACAACACAACAACATTCATAACTCAATTCAAACTATTTCTCAAAATGTCACTATTCATCATTCATGACCTAGTTGACCACATTTTCTACAATCCATGTATTTTAATTCTCCAATACCTTAAACATCTTGTAAAAATCATGAATCTTACCTTAGAAGTTGTAGGAACAAGCTTTGGTTGATAATACTCTTCTTTGAGCAAAACCCTAGTTTTTCTCCATTTGGATTTCTTGACTTGGATGATCCTTGATGATTCCCTAACCCTTGATTCACTTGTCTTAATGTTATTGATGGCTTATAATCCTTGAAAACTCATATAATAAATGTAGAGAGAAGTTCTAGAGAGAAGTGGTGTAATGTTGTAATGAAATAAAATAAGTCTTGATCCTCATATTTAATGAATTGGAAAATCTGTGCTGGATGAACAGTGGTCGTCCTTGGAGGTATACGGACCGTATTCCACTATACGGCTCGTCCTCCATGGGCGTATTTAGCCATTTCAAGAACCAGAAGCTGGGCTGCCTTCATGGTGGTTTACGACCATGGTTTACGGGCCGTAAATCACTTTACGGACCGTCCACCAGGTCGTATTTAACCATTTCCTCGGCTAGCAGAAAGTTGAAGTTTGGCATGCCAGTTTACGACCTGGCAGTTTACGGACCGTATACCAGTTTACGGTCCGTATTTGCACTTTACGACCACTGGCAGAAGGCTGAAGCTTTTGCATGGCAGTTTACGACTGCCAGTTTACGGACCGTATTGCACTTTACGGTCCATCTTTTGCAATATACGACCACTGGGCAGTTTTGCCAACTTTCAATTTTTCTCATTTATCGACTTTTCATTCTAATCATCCACATCCCTTTTCATACATTTCCCATGAAACATTATACACTCGCACTCCCCGCACACATCATTAGTTCATTTACTTGCGTACCAACGAGAAATTTTCCGAGGTGTAACACTTATGACTTTGACGACATCCTCACCCTGTTAAATCTGTGTCAACCAACTTTTAGCGAAATTCTACGTACAAAAGTACGGGATGTAACACTTTAACTCCTCAAAATTTAAACTTATGTTGCTGCCAAGAATTGATGTTGTGAACAGCCAAAGTTCCATGGGATTATGCTAAAACGTGCATATGTATATATATTTAGAGTTGAAGGAAATTCTGTGTGTAAGCAACTCCTTTATCTATTTCCTCTTTGGGAAGTAGGGTCCACCACTTAAAAAAACTCCACCTTATCCTAAAAGTGTCACTATCTAGGTGCATGCAAAGTGAGTAGTCATTGCCACACCCTTATGTACTGCCATGTGGAAGTCCACAAAATAACACTTACCCATTTAATTCAATTAATACCTTACTTAATTTCTTATTTTCCCACTTGATTCCAACATTCAACTAATTATCCACATAATTAATTCCTTGCTCACAATTCACTTAAATAATAGATCATTTTTGACACACACCATATACTCATTATCATGATCATGTAATATGGTACTAGTCTGTGGCCTCTTTTAACACACACAAAATATTATTACAATCACCGTCATCCCACTTTCAAGTCTTTAAATAATTTTGGGACATCGTCCTTTTATGTACTAAGTTCTTAATCTACATATTTGAATATGACCCAAACATTCTCCGGAGCTCGGGTCCACTTACATAGGTCGAGCGATTCAAACCATAGCCCGAAAGTACGGGGTATTACATTGATGAAACTTTTACCCTTCGATTCGTTATACCTCTAACCTTCACGTCACTTACTTATCACTTGTTAAACATTGCATAAATACTTATAATAACCTCAAAATTAATCTTGTCCTTGAACTTATGTCGATTAACTTATGACAAATCCAACATACAAAAATACGGGATGTAACATTTATGGTCAGAACCCTAGAGATAGCTACCATGGTTTGACGGAGAAATCAATGAACAACTCTCAGATCTCCAGATCTGCTTTCGACAGTAAGTCTTTCTTGTATCTTTCTTATGTTTTCATTGCATTTATACCATATAAGATGGGCATAATCTTAATTTCACTGTAAAACTCATCATCTACCACCAAAAAAAAACTAAAATAATTCTTACGTGTCTCTCCTTTAATCTTTTGAGAAAGCTATATTAATAAAAATCGTTGGAAATTTGTGTAGTTTGTTGATAAGTTGGTATTTTACCAACTTATCTCTTCTTTAATCTTAGATTTTTGCTATGTTTAATTGAGAAAGTAGTGTATTTAATGTCGTTTACTTCCATTTCACAGGTTTATGTGATTTAGAAGTGATAGGGAAAGAAACCAAGTGAAAATAAGTCAAAAGCAATCAAATTGATGAAAATGTCAAAAGTGGTTATAAATGCAAAAACGGCCAGAACTTAAATGACGAAAATCAGGGACTGTTTTGGTAAAAACTTAATTTTAGAAGATTGAGAATCCATAAAAAGAAAAATTTGGGGGGGCGGGGGGGGGGGGGGGGGGGGGGTTTGGAAATCATCATATCATCATCTTTGGCCATATTTCCAAGCTTTGGAAGCTAGGGTTCTTCAACCAACACTTTGGATGAGCAAATTCTTAACCCTTTATTCAACTCCTAGTTATGTATTGAATATCTAAGTGTGTTCTACTTAAGTCCATTACTTGAATCTTGTTTATGAAAATATTCATTCTCCAAGTTTTGGATTGAAACTTGTTATGCTTATGTATTGAACGATATTTATTTCTAATGAAGTGGGTCTTTTTTTCTTTAATTAATCTTGTTCTTTAATGTTTCTGAAGGGATGAGGTAACTCTAGGACTCGCCCATTTACTTCAATTAGAGCTCGGAAGAGGAAAATTGAGGTTGAGAAAGATTAATTAACAAGGATTTGGGGTTTTAAACCTCATCTAATAACTTGAGATTTAATTGATAGTGCTTAATATCACACTTTAAGGCTTGAGAAAATTTAGAGTGAAATTCATTGATTTGGTTGAAAGACTTTCAATGAGATTTTAGAAACCGTTATCTATTAACATAAACTCTCTGGTAGTTGTAAAATCGTAAAATACATTGGATCATTTACTTGAGAGTAATTTCCCTTGTATCCATGCTTGTGTCCATTGATAATTTTACTTGCTTTCTAGGTTAGTTTTATCTTTGTTAGATTTTAAATCAAAAAATCAAATATTGAAAAAGTATTTGGCTTAGCTTAGTTGGTGATAATCCTTTACTTTCTTAATCGCTTTCATATGGTTCTCTGTGAATTCGAACCCGACACATAGTTGGGTAAATTATATTGCAATGACCGTGCATACTTTCTCTTTGAGGAGTGGATTTGGGCATTATCAATTTTGGTGTTGTTGCCGGGGAACAATTTGGTGCATATGGGTTATTTTTTTATTTAAGCTTACTTGCTTTGATCCAAACTTGTGAGTATTTGTGTATTTATTTTCTTTGTTTTTTGTAAATGGCATCATATAATGAAAATTAGTCGGATGGTAGTTTTTCATACTTTGATGACCCTTGTTCTTATTATGGAGGACCACACTCATGGCAAAATTGTTTGAATTCTCCCCGGGCCGGATTGTGCGCAAAGTCTCAAACCTATGAGTGGAGTATCTCTGATAGGTGTGGTGGTCAAAATGGTCATTTGGCTAATTGTGCTTATTTGTCTTTCCCATCCCCGAACCCCTACTATGACGATTCTACTTTTGGTTTTGATGATATTATGGATATGGACGTGGAAGAAATTTCTAATGCTCAAAATAAGAAAATGATGCTCATGTTGGAGACCCTTCTTGAAAAGGTAGGAAAACAGAACTTACCATTCAAGGACTTGAGGCAAGAACAAAATGACTTGAGTCAAGAAATTAGTTGCAATGACAAAGCTATTCATACATTGGACGATCAAATGAAATCATTGGTTGGGCTCATAATACTCACCAACTTAAGGGTGTTGAAAGAAGACAAGAAAGTTTCCAAAACATGGATTTCTCCACGAGTGGGCTTTTACAAGCTTTGGCGACTCTCAACTTGAAGAAAAATTTGACAAAGTGGAAATTGTGAGCCAAGATTGGCTAATGAATCAAGCTCAACAACTTGGAGTCTATGGGGATCACCGTGAAAACGTTTCACAAATGATGGAAGAATTTCTAAAAATCCACGTTGAGAAAAGTCAAGAAGTGGAGCTACTTGAAATTGCTACTCAAGAATTGGAGGCCGAATTAAATGCAAAAATTGAGACATACAATGTTCAATATCAAATGGTCATGGATAATAGTTTTGAGTTGATTTCCATGGAAGAGGATGTCAAGATTGAATTTGAAGAGCAAATTGTGGAATACCAATCAACCGACCCAATTTTAATGCAGGATGCCAAGATTGAAGAAATGATACTGGAGTTGCATAAAAAATTTCATGAAATAGTTTTTGAAGACTAGTGCATTTTTGGGTGAGAATGTCAAAATTCATGCAAGTTTGAAATTTGAGCGCATTCGACCGCATTTTAACTATTTTTCAACATTGTGCTTGGTGGGTGATATAGAAATTGATCAACCTAGAAGAATTTGGTGATGAAGAACAATGTGTTTTTATTTTGAAGTTTGTCATACCAAGAAGACAAAATGACATTCCTCACTTAAAGGCAAAAAAGTGCAAAATGCGACATTCGAGAGTTGGCTTATTTGCTTATCTACCATCACCCCACGAACATCACCGGAACCTTGATTCAAAATTGGGGCGACAATTCATATCATCTAAGTGGAGGGATAAGTGATGAAGTTAACACACATCGTGCCTCGACATTAAATGTGGCGCTTTATTGGAGGTAAGCCATATTTTCTTTATTTTAATTCAATTTTACAATTTTAATTGTAGTTAATTTTCTTTTGTTATTTTTAATCAATCTATCAAATTCAACATTTTTTGAATTTAGTTGGACAGTTGCGAGTTTAGAGCAGCCAGCAAAACAGAAAAGACAAAAAATGTAGAAAATTGGATTACACTAATATTTAATTTTTGCACTCAAAAGTCTTGGGACAACCTGGACTTATTTTTGTTTGAGCTACTAGTCCTTAATTTTGAGTCCAGGTAGGTGTTTTTTTTTTTTTTTTTTTCAGCTGCTTGTCCTAATTTTGAGCCCAGGTAAGTGTTTTTTTTGTTTCAGCTGCTTGTCCTAATTTTGAGCCCAGGTAAGTGTGTTATACACTTAGACCATTCCTCTCTCATTTGACTTCACACTCAAAATCCACTCACACACCTACCCACATATCACACATGCACAAAAATAAATACAAGACAACAACCCACGCACACACAAATCAGCAGTCCACAAAAAGGGACACAAGAATGCAGCAGCTGTTGTACCAAACTGCAAAAGAAAAAAAGAAAAACGCTTCTTTCTTTCTTCTTCAACCATCATTCAATGATCAGGTATGTTTTCTTCTAGTCCTCTGTCACGACCCAACCCGTCATGACTGGCACCCGACTAAATCCTAGTAGGAGAACCAACACACGAGACATCTATTCATTTATATCTGTTTTTTATATTAGCCAAGTAAAATGATTATACTCATTCACACATCAAATAAACAAAATATGTCATGCCATAAAATACTGAAATAACTGTGGAAGTTCTAACTATTAAAAATTCCCAAAATTCTAAAGTCATCGTGTTACACCTTGGAAAATTTCCCGTTAATGTACAGTGAATAGGCTAGCGAGGAAAATGAGGTATACGGTGATTTGGATAAGTAGGAAATAGCATTTGATGATCTTAATCGAGATTCAAAGACATTTGATTGAAAGGAAGAAGTTTGGCAAAGAAAGTAAAGGATATGTTATGTGTCGGGTAGGAATTATGGACGATGAGTTCATGATGGCATAATGATGTCTTAGAGACGAGTAATGACGCCCCTTAGATTGGTATTGAGGTAATAAACAAGTATTAAGAAGGTTCCATAAGGATCGGAGAATAAACGAAGTGACGAAAATAAGATTCAGTGAACTTATGGGTTATGCGGTCAATTATACGGACCGTATAATATTATACAGACCGTATAATGGACCGTAGAAGTGCCACAGAATGAAGTTGCTGAAGGGTTGATTTCACAGTCGATTATACGGACCGACCGTATAAAATTATACGGCTCGTATAATGTGCCGTCAAATTGACACAGAAAGGGATGGTCAATGGAGCAGTTTTACGGTCGATTATATGGACTGTATAATGATGTCGGGACAGATTTCAAGTTTTAAATAAGGGACCAAGTTCATTTATTTCATTTCTATTTTTCACTCTCCACAACTCAAGACTTCTCTAGAAGCTTCCACCCATTTCATATACAAGAACTCATGAAAAATTAATGATCAACTTCATCAAATCCACAAAACTAAGTGTGAGAAATACATCAAAGTTCATCCAAGTCAAGAAATTTCAAGAGAGGTGAACTAGGGTTTTGATGCAAGAAGAGTAATACCACTCAAGACTTGTTCCTACACTATCTAAGGTAAGTTTTATGGTATTTGCATGTTATTTAGAATATGGAGAAGTGGAGACACTTGGATTGCAGAAAGATATAGGAAATGGGTCATGAAAGTGTGAATAGTGACATTGTTGAGTAGTAGTTGGAATGAATCATGAAAATGGATATGTTGAGATTGTAAATAGGTTATGAATGACATGTAGAACATGCAATGAGTATTATATGTAAAAGAACAAGATAGTGAACTATGGTAGTGATTATGGATGAATTAAAGTGAAATTGTGAAATGTGGATAATATAAATGAATGATGCTTGTCGTTTATGATATTGTGAATGTTGATATGAACGTTTTGGAGTTGATACAGAACATGGGGAAAAGTAGTATAAACAAAGGAAATGCTGCCCAACTTTCTCTAGCGTTAGTAAGTCCGTCCATATAATTGTTAGCTAATGTCGATACGAATTCTCTTGAAGGTAGAACATGTGCATTAAAGGAGAACAAACAAGCAGTAGATTAGTTAAACGTAAAAGGTATGTAAGGCTTATCCCTTCCTTCAAAGGCATGAATCTTTCAAGCTTTCCATGATCCTCCTATATGATGGAGTTTATGAGTTCGTAAATATACCAAACTACATTAAATAATAGTGCGTTCTTATAGTTGGTTAACTAACGATCGTACGAATCCTCTTTTTGAAGGTAGAGGTGTGACATTGAAGGAGAATAAGCAGACGCTAAATTGCTTAAACGACAAAGGTATGTGAGGCTTAACTCTTCTTTCAAAAGGCATGAATCCTTCAAGCTTTCCATAAATCCTTCTATAAGATGAAGCTTAAGAGTCCTTCTATATATTAAATCCCCTATGAGCATGATAGTGATGACAATGAGCTAGAGTCTAGAGACTCAAGAAATTGTGACATGATGTTCCTACAATGCTAATGATGCTATTATTGTTAACACTCGCCTTACATTTTCTTCCCTTCAAGGCAAGGCATGATACTCATAAATGTCCATAATACAATTGGGGGTTCACGACCTTACGTCACCCCGACATAGTATGGTTGTCTTAAAGCCTAACGAATGCTCTTAATGCTATTGTATGTTATGACAATAAGATGATAAGTAATGCTAACTTGTAACACTATGGGATACATGGAACACTAAGAAATGATAACATGATGCTATGGCTTGAGATGTATAATAATGACGTGTTAAGATTGATGTTGTGATGATATGATTCCACCACGCCTATATGG
This sequence comes from Lycium barbarum, assembly GCF_019175385.1. Lineage (NCBI taxonomy): Eukaryota > Viridiplantae > Streptophyta > Magnoliopsida > Solanales > Solanaceae > Lycium > Lycium barbarum. The sequence continues at coordinate 38,463,410 of NC_083348.1, read as the reverse complement.
CCGGGCATGTCACCGCTAATGCGGATTGCGTATGATTCCACCGCTCCTATATGGCCGGGCATGTCACCGCTAATACGGGTTGCGATGTTTACACCGAGCCGAGAGGGCCGGGCATGATCACCACTAGTGGGCGGCATATGAGGGTTACCCGGACGCGGGTAACGATACAGATTATGATGTGATGAGGTATATGATGACGTACGTGATGATGTATGGGATGTGATAACTTGGGTACTATGATTGTGTAAAATGTGAAATATGATAGTAATACGATTGCCTATGACATGTGTGCAGGTTATATCTTTGTCCCATGACTCGTGATCTTTCTATTATGTTTGTTTATTTCATTCCTGCCTAACATACTCAGTACAATATTCGTACTGACGTCCTTTTTCTATGGACGTTGTGTTCATGCCCACAGGTAGACAGGGAGGAGATCTTGCTCCGGATTCTTAGAGGCTGCTAGCTGATTGGAAGCCCTCCATTGTCCCGGAGGTGCCTATGATGATTCTTTTGTGTACAGTTGTAGGTGTCATCTCTTAGAGGCTCGTAGATACTCGAAGGGGGGCGTGTGGTTTCATGGCATGGTTATTATGTATATATATATATATATATATATATATATATATATATATATATATATATATGTGTGTGTGTGTGTGTGTGTGTGTGTGTGTGTGTGTGTGTACATTATTTTGCTAGCCTAAGGGCTCGTATGTATAAAGGCATTTCGTTTCTAAATGAAAATAGATTTTATTATAAATTAAGCATGAATCGGATAAATGATTGCTAAATAAGCTTAATAAGTGATGGCACGAGCGGTGCTCGGTAGTTAGCCCCGGGTACCTGTCACGGCCCCTAGCTGGGTCGTGACAAAAGTGGTATCAGAGCAGTTCAGTCCTAGGAAGTGTCTACGAGTCGTGTCTAGTAGAGTCTTGTGAATAGTAAGACTACAACAATGGATGGAGAAGGCAATCAACAGGATTTGGGAAACAAGTTTCAGGAAGTTTCTTCTTGTGCTTCCTTCACTAAATCTGTTGGGGTGAGAGAAGACAATGACAAGTATGATAAGGGAGCAGATAATACTGAAATTTGCATAACAGAAAAGAAACCACCTGATGAAACTGAAGTGATTGGCAATAGTCCTGCACAGCAGCATCCCACTGATGCATCTGAACCAGTGCTTGATATGCATACAAAATCCACAAACAACAATAACAAACCATCAGAAAAACAGCAAGTTAGTAGAATTACTGAAAATCCTGCAGCAGCTGAAGCAATGCAACACAATATGGGGATAGACTTGAATGAAACAGTAGTGGAGTCTTCTTTCATTTCAACTGGAGAAAAGGAGAAAGCTAATAATCACTTGGGACATGCAGATTCTGAGGATAGCAACCACCTGACTGATGGTATTGAGATGACAAAGCAACTGGCTGCAGCAGTTCAGGAAAAACAGTTAGTAAATCAACCAGCAGTGTCACACCCAAATGCAGTATTACAAGATATTGTTGCTCACAAAGTAACAGTAACTGAATTATTGAAGGCTACAGAGGAGTTGCAACAGTTGGAGGAGGACAAACAAAATGAAGATAGGGCTAATAATATTCACAAGATAGCTAGAGAGACAGGAATTTCTCCAAAAGCTCTAGCTAAGAGTGGAAAAAAGAATAAGAATCAGGATGTCATTCAAGCCAAGAGGACTTCAACAAGGAGGACTGCTTCAACAAAGGGTAAATGATTATTAAGGCACTTATATGGAACATTAGGTCTGTTAATACTCAACAGGCCTTTTAGAGATTGGTAAATTTACAAAGACAACACAAGTTTGACATAATAGCACTCATGGAACCATTTCAGAATAGCAGACACTTACTGAAATATAAGAGGAGACTTGGGATGGAGACAGCCTTGGCCAATACAAATGGAAAGATTTGGGTATTTCTCGCTAATGCAATACAGTGTGATATCATTATGGATACTGATCAGCAGGTAACTTTAAAGGTGCATCATCAGGAATTAAATACTGAAATCATTACTACTTTTGTGTATGCCAAATGTGATGAAGAAGAAAGGCAAGTACTATGGGACAATATGTATCACATAGCTAGTTCACTCAATAATCCTTGGTTAGTTGGGGGTGATTTTAATGTCATATTGTCAGAAGAGGAAAAATTGGGTGGATTACCTGTTACTCTGAATGAATGTGAAGACTTTGCTTTCTGTCTTAATTCTTATGAGTTGTTTGATATGGGTTACAAAGGAAGTCCATACACTTGGTGGAATGGAAGAGCTACAGAGGATTGTATCTTTAAAAGATTGGACAGAATCTTGGTAAATACTACTTTCCAAGAATTTTTTCCACGGATAGAGGTTGAACATCTTGCAAGAACAGGGTTTGATCATGCACCTCTCTTGATGGTATGTGGGGAAGAAATCATCAACTTTGTGAAACCATTTAGATTCTTGAAATTTTGGACTCAACATGAGTCATTTAAAGAGGTGGTGAGATTGAACTGGCAGACAGAGTTTGTAGCAACTCCATATTTGGCTTTCAAACAGAAACTGAAGAATCTCAATAAGGCATTATCAGCATGGAGCAGGGATACTTATGGGGATATTTTTAAACAAGTCCTAATCAGGGAAGAAGTGGTGAGGGTGAAAGAACAATTGTTTGAAGAAGATCCAAGTATAATCAATAGGATTATTCTTCAAAAAGCTCAAGCAGAATTGAAGAAATATTTGAGCATTGAAGAACAATATTGAAGACAAAAAGCAGGCTTTACTTGGTACACTGAAGGGGACAGAAATACTTCTTTTTTTCATAATCATGTCAATGGAAAGAGGAAAAAATTACAGTTAAAGAGAATACAAGACAGTAATGGAGTATGGTTAGAGTCTAAGAAGCACATATCAGAGGAAGCTGTCCATTTCTACAAAAATCAGTTTACTCAAGAGGGTGATAATGTGGGATTTGATCTTCTCAATCATATTCCCACAATGTTAAATCATGAGCAAAATGTGTCTTTATGTTCCTACCCAGACAAAGAAGAGGTAAAGAGGTCAGTTTTTGCTTTGGGTGGAGAAAGTGCTAGTGGTCCAGATGGTTTTACAGATAGCTTTTATCAACAATGCTGGGAGATAATTGGTAATGATGTACATGCTATTGTACTATCTTTTTTTGATGGAGCTGAGCTTCCTAAATCAATCACACATACCAATCTTATGCTGATTCCTAAGAGACAACCAGTACAGACCTTTTCTGACTTGAGGCCTATCAGCCTGTCCAACTTCATTAATAAGGTTGATCTCAAGAGTTATTCATGATAGAATGGAAAGCATCATTCCAACTCTGATCTCATCTAATCAGTCTGGTTTTGTTAAAGGTAGAAGTATATTTGAAAACATTCTCCTCACTCAAGAGATTGTTTCAGATATTAGATTAAGGGGGAAACCAGCCAATGTGGTGATTAAACAAGATATGGCCAAGGCTTATGATAGAGTATCTTGGAAATATCTAATGCATGTGCTAAGGAAGATGGGATTTGCAGAACACTTCATTAATCTGATAAGGGGGCTGATTGCTAATAACTGGTATTCTGTTTTATTAAACGGGCAACCTACAGGTTTTTTTTCAATCTTCAAGAGGGGTGAAGCAAGGAGACCGATTATCACCAACCTTATTCTTATTATCAGCTGAAGTACTTTCAAGGGCTTTGAACTCTTTATTTAGTGATAGTAGATTTATTGGATATGGAATTCCAAAATGGTCTTATCCTATGAATCATCTTGCTTGTGCTGATGACACTATTATTTTTACTTCTGCTGATACATATTCGTTGAGGTGCATCATGCAAATCTTAAGGAAGTATGAACAGGTTTCTGGGCAAGTCATTAATAATGATAAAATTTCTTTTTATATGTTCTCAAAGGTGGGCACAAAGTTAGTGCAGAGGGTAGGGGAGATTACTGGTTTCTCTAAAGGACGATTTCCTTTCATATACTTAGGGTGCTCTATTTTTCATGCTAGAAAGAAGAAGGTCTATTACTCAGATCTCATCAAGAAGGTGAAAGGAAGATTGCATTCATGGAAACGGAAGCTTTTATCTTTTGGAGGAAAGGCTGTCTTAATCAGAAGTGTGCTTCAAAGCATGCCAATCCATTTTCTATCAGTTTTGGCACCACCTTAATGTGTGATTAATGAACTCCATAAAATTTTTGCAAAATTTTTCTGGAGTAATAAGGAAGAAAGGAGAAGCAGACATTGGATGGCTTGGATTAATTTGTGTTTGCCAACTATGGAAGGGTGTTTGAGCTTCAAATCACTTTTTGATGTTTCTAATGCTTTAATTGCTAAATTGTGGTGGAGATTCAGAACTTCTTCAACTATGTGGGCAAACTATATGTGGAATAAGTATTGCAAAAAAATTATTCCAACTCTGGTACAATGGAAAGGAGGTACTCAAGTTTGGAAGAAGATGTTGGAGGCAAGGGATGCAGTTGAGCATGAAATTTGGTGGGAAATCAAAGGGGGAACTTCAAATGTGTGGTATGAGAATTGGACAAAATTGGGAGATTTAAACTATGTGGTTCCCACTAATTATCCAATTAATGAAGAGTTGGTAGATGTAGCTGACTTAATTGAAGGGGGAGCATGGAAAGATCAATTGTTGCACCAATCTTTTCCAGCAGATATTACAGAACACATTAAGTCAGAGATATATATATAGACCATCTACAAGGTAACTGGGATAGACCATGGTGGATGCTCACAAGTACAGGTAGGTTCACAGTTAATAGTGCTTGGAATATTTTGAGACACAGAGACCATGAGAATTATGATTTTAAACAGTTATGGATAAAAGGAGTACCTTTTAAGATTTATTTTATGCTATGGAGAGTATGGAAGGGTAGAATTCCTACTGATGATGTCCTAATGAAGATTAAGATTCCAATAGCTTCAAAATGTTACTGCTGCTCTATTCCTCAACAGGAAACTATTCAGCACCTATTCTTAACTGGACAGTTTGCTACTGATGTTTGGCAGGTGTTTAAGAATGTTGTTGGAATTCATATGAATTTAACATAAATGAAACAGGTAATCAGGACTTGGTGGAAGGTAGAATGTGCAGGGAAGTTTAAGCCTATCCTCCAGGCTGTACCAGCAATGATTATATGGCAATTGTGAAAAGAAGAAACACTATAAAGCATGGAGGAAATGTAAGTTTTAGAAGGGTAATACATGAGGTTAATTGTAACCTATATTACTTAACAAAGGTGAGATATCCATGGCTTAAAAATGTACCATTTCTATGGAACGAACTGATTGATTTCCTAGAAGGGTATAAACTAATACTTGTCAGCAAGATTGTGTATTGGAATCTTCCTGATGATGGATGGTATAAGTGCAATTCCGATGGGGCTTCAAGAGGCAATCCTGGACCTAGTTCGTATGGGTTTTGTGTAAGAAATTGTCATGGAGATCTGGTGTATACTGAGTGTAAGGAGCTGGGAATAAATACTAATATGGTAGCATAGGCAAGGGGTTTAAAGAAGGGGTTAATGTACTGCTTTGAAAATGATCTTCAACCCCTTATCATGGAGACTCATTAATAATGAAGAATGTAGTTGAGGGGATATGGGAATGTCCATGGAGTATTGTTGCAGAGGTGGATATAATAAAGAAGTTGAAGGCTAGATTCAATGTGCTAATACTCCATGTTTACAGAGAAGGAAACTCACTGGCTGATTTTTTAACTAACCTAGCTTTTGATTTTGCAGGTACATCAAGGTTTAACTCTTTTGTTGACTTACCTAGTGCTGGGAGGAGGATTATTAATATGGACAAGCAGCAAATTCCCAACATCAGAATCAGAAATGCAAAGAATACATCAGGCATGAATATATTTACTTAACTCTACAACCCAATTATTAACAAGGTTTTAATGGTGGTATTAGCTCTGGGGCTCACTCCATTGAAATCATGTTGATAAAAGGGAAATAAGGGGGTAAGTATTATCATCTTCAGATGATGTATCCAACAAGCAAATAAGATTTCAAAGGTATATCACCTTCACAGTGTTCTATCAACATAATTGGTAGAATTTTCATTGGTCATTAATAACTTTTTAACTCTTCAACTCAATTATTAGCAAATATTCTAATGGTGGTATTAGTCCTTTAGGCTCATTCCTTAGAATTTTTGTCAATAAACGAGAAGAAAAGTTAGAAGTAAGTTTCAAGCAATATCAAAAGCCCAAAAATTCAATGATAATTCTTCATGGAAAGTGTTATATAATGGGCTTCAGATGGACAAGTATGTTTGATTCAAATAACTCAAGACACAAGCAGTCTAAATTGAGGCGCAATACAGTGGTTTCCCGATTTATCACTTCAACATCAAGCTCAAATTACGGAAATAAGGTTGTTGCAAAAAAATCTTTTACCTGAAAGCAACAGATCTGGATCTTCTGAGTTTTACTCCTTGGACATGTCTACATTGCACTGGTGAGAGATTTGGTGCGATAAGAAGTGTATACAGATCGAATTTCCAGCTCTATTACTGAAGAGAAGTTCCGGTGGCCGTCGCTGGAGTTACAGCCTACTTTCCTAATTGAGGCTAGTTTGAATTTTGTCGAGACTGGTCTTGTTTTTTGGGGATGTCCCTTTTGCTTTAAGCTTTTTGCTTTTGCTTTTTTTGAGGCTGTCCCTTTTGCTTTAAGCTTTTTGCTTTTGCGGACCATGTGTGTTTTTTTGTCTTCTTGTTTATTCTGTACTACTATTAATAAAATATCCTCCATTAAGACTTACTTAGTGGTTTCCAAAAAAAAAAAAAGTAGAGTCTTGTTTATGGTGTGTTGCGCGCCACATCAATAAACAGGAGGCTACAGGGCATTTAGGAAAAATGACCATCTTTCTTCTATGAGATCGTGCGGATAGAGCCGTGTATACGATGTTATCCTCCCTAATAGTGTGTTATGGTTTCAGAATACCGCCACACAGAAGGGCAAGATTACAACAAAGAGGCGGGTAGAAAGAGAGCCTCCGATGAATGTAGAGGAAGGCGAATCACACAACTAGGCCTTGTCAAATACTTCTTATACCCCGCCCGATGTGGGAGAGCAAGGAGGAGCCCCAACTCCGATCCCTCCACCGGTTGCATCGGGTCAACAAATGACCGAGGCTATTCAGTTATTGACCTAATTGTTTGCCGCACAGGCACAACGACAAAATGTGGGTTCAAGTGACCGGGCAGCAAGTACAAAGGCCCGTGATTTTATGAGTCTAAATCCCCCGAAACACTTCGGGTCAAAGCCAGAGGAAGACCCACAAGGTTTTATTGATGAAATATTGAGGACATTGAAGATTTTCCATGCCTCCGAAACCAAATCCGTAGAGTTGGCATCCTATAAACTCCGGGATGTGGCGGTGTTATGGTACAACAATTAGGTGTTATCAAGAGGGGAGAATGCGCCTCCTCCGGTTTGGCAAGAGTTCGTAGATGCTTTCATTCGCCACTATTTGCCACCCGAGGTCCGCCGAGCTAGAGCGAATAGATTTCTGAATTTGAGACAGGGAAGCATGAGTGCCCGGGAATATAGCATGCAATTCAATTCTTTGGCTAGATATGCTCCGCCTATGGTGGCCGACATGGGAGATCGGGTACATAGATTTGTGAGTGGTTTAGGACCGCATTTTTTTTAGAGATTGTCTGACGGCTTCCTTGCAAGACGGGATGGACATTTCCCGGATACAGGCCCATGCTCATAATTCGGAGGGGCGACAACGACAACAAAGGGGCGATCGTGACAGTGATAGTAGGCAAAACAAAAGGGCTAGATCTGAGAGCACAGGTGGTGATTATAGAGGGAGATCGAGGCAGGCTTATTCCCGACATTCAGGCCAGTCAGCGACTAGTGCACCTCCCCGGTTCGCGGATAGGGGATTCGATCGCTCTTTTCCGTCGGGACAGGGTCAGAGCTCGAGAGCTCCGGGTTCTCAGTTTGGGGGTGATTACAGCCAGAGACGACCGCTAGTTCCACGATGTAGTCGGTGCCGCAAATTACATTCAGGGCCATGTCGTGAGGACACTGATGGTTGTTATGTTTGTGGGCAGACTGGACATTTGATGCGAGATTGTCCCTCGCGATATGGTATAGGTGGGGTTCAGCCCACAGGCTCAGCAGCGGGTTCCTCATCAGCACGCCCCGCAGGGCAGACTTCTCAGATGACAGCCGGCCGAGGCAGAGGCCGAGGGGCATCATCTACTTCGGGTGCCACTCAGCCCCGTGTATATGCTTTAGCGGGACGACAGGATCTCGAGTCCTCTCCGGATGTAGTCACAAATATATTGTCTATATTCTCCCGTGATGTGTATGCGTTGATAGATCCGGGTTCTACATTTTCTTATATTACTCCATACGTTGCTGGTTGCATCGGGGTAAAACCCGAGTCAATTAAACCCTTTGAGGTACTCACTCCAGTTGGTGATCCTGTAATAGCAAGGCAAGTGTACAAAAATTGTGTTATTGTGATATGCGACGACAGACCAAGGCTGACTTGATTGAGCTAGAAATGGTAGATTTCGATGTAATCATGGGTATGGATTGGTTGGCTTCGTGTTATGCAAATGTTGATTGTTGCACAAAAGTGGTTCGATCCCAATTTCCGGGAGAGCCCGTGCTCGAATAGCAGGGTAATACAGCATCTCCGAAAGGCAGGTTTATTTCCTACCTCAAGGCAAGGAAGATGATAGCCAAGGGCTATATTTATCACTTAGTTCGGGTTCATGATACCGAGGCAAAGCCACCAATTTTCCAGTAAGTTCCGGTAGTGAATAAGTTTCCAGACGTATTTCCAGATGAACTTCCAGGTCTTCCTCCGGAAAGAGAGATTGATTTTGCCATCGATGTGTTGCCGGATACCAAGCTTATTTCTATTCCTCTTTATCGAATGGCTCCGGCAGAATTGAAAGAGCTAAAGACACAGTTGAAGGATTTGCTCGAGAAAGGGTTTATTAGGCCCAGTTCATCACCGTGGGGACCACCAGTCCTGTTCGTGAGGAAGAAAGACGGTTCTCTACGAATGTGTATCGATTATAGGCAACTGAACAAAGTGACGATAAAGAACAGATATCCTCTTCCAAGGATTGATGACTTATTCGATCAACTACAAGGTGCCAAGTAGTTTTCTAAAATAGATCTGAGGTCGGGCTACCATCAAGTGAGAGTTAGAGAAGCGGATATTCCCAAAATAGCTTTCAGAACGAGGTATGGCCACTATGAATTTCGGGTGATGTCGTTTGGGTTGACTAACGCTCCGGCGGTGTTCATGAATTTAATGAACAATGTGTTCAGGCCACTCTTGGACTTGTTTGTGATAGTGTTTATTGATGATATTCTGGTATACTCTCGCACAGAATTAGAACATACAGATCATTTGAGGATTGTTCTTGGCATTCTCCGAGCCTGGGAGCTATATGCAAAATTTTCGAAATGCGAGTTTTGGCTGAATTCTGTGACATTTCTAGGCCATGTTATTTCCAATGACGGTATTTGAGTCAACACTCAGAAAATTGAAGCAGTGAAGACTTGGCCAAGGCCTACGACGCCTACAGAAGTTCGTAGTTTTCTGGGTTTAGCAGGCTATTATAGAAGGTTTGTAGAGGGCTTTTCATCCATTTCAGCCCCATTGACGAAGTTAACCTAGAAGTCGGCTAAATTCCAATGGAATGACGCTTGTGAACGTATTTTCCAAGAGTTGAAAAATAGGTTGACCTCAGCTCCAATTTTAACGCTTCCAGAAGGGCCAGATGGCTACGTTGTGTAATGTGATGCTTCTGGTGTGGGATTAGGATGCGTGTTGATGCAGCATGATAAAGTTATTGTATATGCTTCGAGACAATTGCGAAAACATGAAAAGAAATATCCGCCGCATGATCTTTAATTGGCTGCGGTTATTCATGCCCTGAAAATGTGGAGACATTATTTGTATGGTGTGCATGTTGATATCTATACAGATCACAAGAGCCTCCAGTACATTTTCAAGCAAAGAGAGTTGAACCTGCGGCAGAGGCGGTGGTTAGAATTATTAAAATATTATGATGTTAACATTTTATACCACCCTGGGAAGGCGAATGTAGTAGCCGATGCACTTAGCCGCCGATCAATGGGCAGTTTATGTGAAATCCCTCCGGAAAGGAAAGAGATGGTTCAAGGCTAATCTTGGAGTACGTGTAATCGATTCAGGTGATGTAGGTATTAGTATCAAAGATTCCACAATTTCGTCCTTGGATCTGGAAGTGAAGGAAAGGCAGTATGAAGATCCCCAGTTATGTCATTATAGAGACGCGTCGCATGGAAAGGAAAAGTCTCCATTTGAAGTTTCTAGTGATGGAATTCTTAGATACTGAGGCAGGTTGTGTGTGCCGAATGTGGCGGAATTGCGCCGACGAATTCTAGAAGAAGCACATTGCTCTCGATATTTTATTCACCCGGGTTCAACCAAAATGTATCATGATCTCCAGATGATGTATTGGTGGGATGGCATGAAGAGAGACATAGCAGAATTTGCAGCACAATGTCCAAATTGCCAACAAGTAAAAGCAGAACATCAAAAGCCAGGAGGCTTATTGCAAGCGATAGAAATACCTACTTGGAAATGGGAAGTGATTAACATGTATTTCATCGTGGGATTACCTCGTTCCCGTGGTAGATATGATTCTATATGGGCGATCGATAGATTGACAAAAGCAGCCTATTTTCTTCCAGTTAGAACCACGTACTCAGCAGAAGACTATGCAAGGTTGTATCTCAAGGAAATTGTGCGACTCCATGGTATTCCATTGTCCATTATCACGGATAGGGGAGAATAGTTTACAGCTAAGTTCTGGAAGTCTTTTCAATAAGGTTTGGGCACGCAAGTGAAGTTTAGCACGGCATTTCATCCACAAACTGACGGGCAGGCCGAGCGTAACATTCAAACCATAGAAGATATGCTACGGGCGTGTGTGTTGGATTTCGGTGGTAGTTGGGATGATCATTTTCCATTAATTGAGTTTGCATATAACAACAGCTACCATTATAGTATACAAATGGCTTTGTATGAAGCGTTATATGGAAGGAAATGTAGATCTCCAATCGGATGGTTCGAAATAGGAGAAGCACAATTAGTGGGCCCTGAATTGATCCAACAAGCAGTAGAAAAGGTCAAGGTGATTCGAGATCGGTTGTTAACAGCCCAAAGTCGCCAAAAGTCTTACGCGGATAACCGCCGGCGAGACTTGGAATTTCAAACTAACGATTGGGTATTTTTGAAAGTGTCACCAATGAAAGGGATAATGAGATTTGGGAAGAAGGGGAAGCTAAGTCCTAGGTACATCGGACCCTACAAAGTCATTCGCAAGGTGGGATAGGTAGCATATGAATTGGAATTGCCTTCGGAGCTTGAATCAGTTCATCCAGTATTTCATGTTTCGATGCTCCGCAAGTGTGTTGGAGATCCCACAAAGATTGTCCCGATAGATGATATGCAGATAACAGAAGGGCTAACTTATGAAGAGGTGCCTATTGCCATCTTGGATAGGCAAGTGCGAAAGCTTCAAAATAAAGAGGTAGCTTCAGTCAAAGTTTTATGGCGAAACAACAATCGGGAAGAAATGACTTGGGAGGTGGAAGAGAAGATGAGATCCGAGTACCCCCATTTGTTCCAATCCCCAGGGGAGATCTAAGCTGAGACGTCAACGGTATAAGGTATGTATGCACTATTTTATTCTTTGGGTCGTGTGTGGCCATAGATATGTTGATATTGTAATGTAGCCCCGTGAGGCAATGATATTATGGGTTGTTGTGACAGGTTGGTAGTGCCAAATTACAGGGGAAACTCTGGCAAAATTTTCCTAGAATCCCGAGTGTTTAACATTCGGGGACGAATGTTCCAAAGGGGGGAAGAATGTTACACCTTGGAAATTTCCCCCGCTAGCGTACAGTGATTAGGCCAATGAAGGGTATGACGTATATGGTGTTTTGACGAGGGAAAACGTCCTTTAGACTGGTATTGAGGTGCTATATAATTGTTAAGAAGGTTCCATAAGGACCGGAGATCAAATGAAATGACGAGAATAAGACCTAGTAAACTGATGGGTTATACGATAAATTATACGGACCGTATAACATTATACGGCCGTATAATGGACCGTAAAAGAGTCACAGAATGAGGCAGAAAGAGGTTGCTGAAGGGATGATTTTACGGTCAATTATACAGACCGTATAAAATTATACGGCCCGTATAATGTACCGTCAAGTTGACACAGGAAAAGGGTAGTCATTGGAGTAGTTTTACGGTCGATTATATGGACCGTATAATGATGTCGGGACAGATTTCAATTTTTAAATAAGGATCCAAGTTCATTTTATTTTATTTCATCCTCTCTCTACACGACCCAACATCTCTCTAGAACCTTCCAAAACTCTTCCAATACAAGAATACAACAACAACCCAGTGAAATCCCACAACATGGGGTCTGGGGAGGGTAGAGTGTAGACAGACCTTACTCCTACCAAGGTAGGACGGTTGTTTCCGAAAGACCCTCGGCTCAATAAAAAACATACAAAAAAGGTCAGATAAGGCTAAGAGATTCAAAGCGATATGGAAATGAAGTAACGCAAGCGACACAGATAATATAGAATAATCGAAGCACAGGAAATAACATATAATAGCATAAATCAGAGCACTAGAAATTATACTATGATAATGCGACTACTAATAAGACAGGATAATGAGACTATCTACTAGCCTTCTACCCTAATATGGGTCCTCCAAACCCTCCTATCTAAGGTCATGTCCTCGGTAAGCTATAACTGCGCCAAGTCGTGTCTAATTACCTCTCCCCAATACTTCTTTGGCCTACCCCTACCTCGTCTGCAACCATCCATGGCCAACCTCTCACACCTCCGCACTGGGGCATCTGTGTCTCTCCTCTTCACATTCCCAAACCATCTCAATCTCGCTTCTCGCATCTTGTCTTCCACCGAGGCCACTCCCACCTTGTCCCGAATATCCTCATTCCTAATCCTGTCACTCCTGGTGTGACCACACATCCATCTCAACATTCTCATCTCAACAACTTTCATCTTTTGAACGTGAGAAATCTTAACTGGCCAACACTCCCCCCCATACAACATAGTCGGTTTAACCACCGCTTTGTAGAACTTGCCATTGAGTTGTGGTGGCACTTTCTTGTCACATAGCACTCCGGAAGCAAGCCTCCATTTCATCCACCCTGCCTCAATACGATATGTGACATCATCGTCAATCTCCCCGCTGCCTTGCATAATAGACCCAAGATACTTGAAACTACTTTTCTTCTGGATAGCTTGGGTACCAAGCCTCACTTCCAAGCCAGCCTCCTGAGGTGCTTCACTAAACTTACACTTTAAGTACTCTGTCTTGGTCCTACTCAGCTTAAACCCTTTAGAATCCAGAGTTTGTCTCCAATCCTCCAGCTTAGCGTTAACTCCGCTACGAGTCTCGTCGATCAGGACTATGTCATCCGCGAAAAGCATACACCATGGCACCTCACCTTGAATTTGCCGCGTCAATCCATCCATCACCAAGGCAAATAAAAACGGACTAAGAGTTGATCCTTGATGCAACCCCATCACAACTGGAAAGTGATCTGAGTCTCCTCCTACTGTCCTTACCCTGGTTTTGGCTCCCTCATACATGTCCTTGATCACCGTAATGTACACCATAGGTACACCTTTATCCTCCAAGCATCTCCATAGGATCTCTCTTGGAACTTTGTCGTAAGCCTTTTCTAGGTCGATGAATACCATGTGTAAGTCCCTCTTCCTCTCCCTATACTGCTCCACCAGTCTCCTCACACGATGGATGGCTTCTGTAGTTGAGCGTCCCGGCATGAATCCGTACTGATTCTCTGAAATAGACACGCCTTTCCTCACCCTCATCTCCACCACCATTTCCCACACTTTCATAGTATGGCTTAGCAGCTTGATACCTCTATAGTTATTGAAACTCTGGATATCTCCCTTGTTCTTGTATAGAGGGACCATTACACTCGACCTCCATTCTTCAGGCATCATTGCCGTCATAAAGATGACATTAAACAAGCTAGTCAGCCATTCCAAACCTATCGGGCCCGCACTCTTCCAAAATTCCCTAGGAATCTCGTCAGGTCCGGTCGCTCTTCCCCTGCGCATCCTACGAACAGCACCCTTAACCTCCTCAACCTTAATACTCCTGCAATACCCAAAATCGTGACGCCTTCCTGTATGTTCTAAATCTCCCAACACAATGTCTCTGTCCCCTTCTTCATTTAAGAGTTTGGAGAAGTATGACTGCCATCTCCGTCTAATGAGAGTCTCCTCTACCAATACTTTTCCATACTCGTCCTTGATGCACTTCACTTGAACCACATCACGTGCCTTTCTCTCCCTCGCCTTGGCTAGCCTAAACAATTTCTGATCCCCTCCTTTCTCTTCTAGTTCAGCATAAAGGCGTTCAAAAGCTGCCGTTTTTGCCGTCGCAACCGCCAACTTCGCCTCCTTCCTCGCCATCTTATAAAGTTCCCTATTTGTCCACTGCTCCACCTCATCCTTGATTTCTATCAACTTCGCATATGCCACCTTCTTTGCTTCCACCTTCCCTTGAACTTCTCCATTCCACGACCAGTCCCCTCGATGCTGGCCACGACTACCTGTCGAGACCCCCAACACTTCCCTTGATACCGCCCTAATGCAACTAGCCGTCCTATCCCACATACTTGTCGCATCCCCACTACTATCCCAGGCCCCCATAACCTTCAGTTTCTCTCCCATCTCCACGACACTAGTCGTGGTCAAACTCCCCCATCTGATCCTAGGTCGGTCATCCACGACCCTCTTCTTCCTCGTCATCTTGATCCCTAAATCCATCACCAAGAGCTTATGTCGGGTTGTAAGATAGTCACTCGGAATGACCTTACAGTCTTTGCACAGACCTTTATCGTCCTTCCTAAGGAGTAAAAAGTCTATTTGGGTCTTAGCCACTGAACTACGGAAGGTTACCAAGTGCTCCTCCTTCTTTGGGAAACTCGAATTGGCTATCACCAACCCGAAAGCTCTTGCAAAATACAAAAGTGAGACTCCTCCTCCATTCATGTCCCCGAAGCCAAAGCCTCCATACACATCATCATAACCTCCCGAAATAGGCCCGATATGCTCATTGAAATCACCTCCCTCGAATAACTTCTCAGTAGGCGGTATGCCTCATACTAATTCGTCCAAATCCTCCCAAAATCGCCTTTTCTCCTTCTCGCCTAAGCCCGCTTGCGGCGCCTATGCACTAATAATGTTAAAAGTGAGCCCTTCAACGACCACTTTAATCGACATCATCCTATCAGTGTCTCTCCTAACCTCTACCACCTGGTCCCTTAAATCACTATCTACTAAAATGCCCACCCCATTTCTATACTTCGACCTACCAGAGAACCATAGCTTATACCCGTCTACCTCTTTAGCTTTAGGACCTACCCATTTAGTCTCTTGGAAACAAGCTATATTAATCTTCCTCTTCTTAAGAATCTTAACTAGCTCTATGGACTTCCCCGTTAAGGTCCCAATGTTCCAAGACCCTACTCTCAACCTAGAGGCTCCTTTAGCCCACTTACCCCTCCTAACCCTTTCCCCCGTCCCCGTCTTCCAATACAAGAATCCAAGTGAAAATCAAGATCAACCACACCAAGTTCATGAAAACAAGAGTGTGAAACCCAAGTAAAGTTCATCCTCCTCAAAGAAAACCAAAAGAGGTGAGATAGGGTTTTGTTGCTACAGGAGAAACTCCACTCAAGACTTATTCAACCATCATCCAAGGTAAGTTTCATGACCATTTTTTGTTGTTTAAGGTATTGGAAGGTTAAGATACCCGAATTGTAGAAGAACATAGCAAATGGGTCATTCAAGAGTGAATAGTGTCTGTCATGAGGGAGTGGTAGTTGAATTGAATCATAAATGTTAGTGTGTTGTGAGTATGAACATGTTACAAATGACATGAAGACCATGAGATAAGTGTGATACATGGGAAAATCCGATAGCGAACCTAAAACCATAAATGTGGGGAAAAATGAAGAGAAATGGTGGATCATGGCCATTGTATATGAATGATAATTGTGATTTGCTATATTGTGATTGTTATTGTGGGTGATTGGGAGTTGATATGGAATATGGGAAAAGTAGTATAAACAAAGGAAGTACTGCCCAATTTTCTCTAGAAATAATAGTGCGTTCTTATAGTTGGTTAACTAACGATCGTACGAATCCTCTTTTTGAAGGTAGAGGTGTGACATTGAAGGAGAATAAGCAGACGCTAAATTGCTTAAACGACAAAGGTATGTGAGGCTTAACTCTTCTTTCAAAAGGCATGAATCCTTCAAGCTTTCCACAAATCCTTCTATAAGATGAAGCTTAAGAGTCCTTCTATATATTAAATCCCCTATGAGCATGATAGTGATGAAAATGAGCTAGAGTCTAGAGACTCAAGAAATTGTGGCATGATGTTCCTACAATGCTAATGATGCTATTATTGTTAACACTTGCCTTACGTTTTCTTCCCTTCAAGGAGAGGCATGATACTCATAAATGTCCATAATACAATCAGGGGTTCACGACCTTACGTCACCCCGACATAGTATGGTTGTCTTAAAGCCTAATGAATGCTCTTAATACTATTGTATGTTATGACAATAAGATGATAAGTAATAATAACTTGTAACACTATGGGATACATGGAACACTAAGAAATGATAACATGATGGTATGGCTTGAGATGTATAATAATGACGTGTTAAGATTGATGTTGTGATGATATGATTCCACCGCGCCTATATGGCCAAGCATGTCACCGCTAATGCGGGCTGCGTATGATTCCACCACGCCTATATGGCTGGGCATGTCACCGCGAATGTGGGCTGCGATGTTTACACCGAGCCGAGAGGGCTGGGCATGATCACCACTAGTGGGCGGCATATGAGGGTTACCCGGACGTGGGTAACGATACAGATTATGATGTGATGAGGTATATGATGACGTACGTGATAATGTATGGGATGTGATAACATGGGTACTATGATTGTGTAAAATGTGAAATATGATAGTAATACGATTGCCTATGACATGTGTGCAGGTTATATCTTTGTCCCATGACTCATGATCTTTCTATTATGTTTGTTTATTTCATTCCTGCCTAACATACTCAGTATAATATTTGAACTGACGTCCTTTTTCTATGGAAGCAGTGTTCATGCCCACAGGTAGACAGGAAGGAGATCTTGCTCCGGATTCTTAGAGGCTGCTAGCTGATTGGAAGCCCTCCATTGTCCCGGAGGTGCCTATGATGATTATTTTGTGTACAGTTGCAGGTGTCATCTCTTAGAGGCTCGTAGATACTCGACGTGGGTCGTGTGGTTTCATGGCATGGTTATTATGTATGTATATATATATATATATATATATATATATGTGTGTGTGTGTGTGTGTGTACATTATTTTGCTAGCCTAAGGGCTCGTATGTATAAAGGCATTTCGTTTCTAAATGAAAATGGATTTTATTATAAATTAAGCATGAATCGGATAAATGATTGCTAAATAAGCTTAATAAGTGATGGCACAAGCGGTGCTCGGTGGTTAGCCCCGGGTACCCGTCACAACCCCTAGCTGGGTCGTGACAGTTAATGATGTCATTATTGTTAACACTCACCTTATACACTATTTCCTTCAAGGTGAGGCAGAGTACTCATAAATGTTCATAATATATCGAGGGTTCACGACCTTACGTCACCCCGACATAGCCATGGTTGCCTTCAAAATCTAATATGCGCTCCTAATGATAAATGTGAAATGATATTACGTCATGATATGTCTATAAGATGATCAATAATGCTAGCTTATAATATGCTTATGTTATGTATGAAAATGCTGAGCTATGATAAGATTATGATATGTTCATGAGATGTGTAATAATGATGGGTTATGATTGACTATATGACGATACGATTCCACCGCGCCAATATGGTCGGACATGTCACCGCTAAGGCGGGCTGCATATGATTCCACCGTGCCTAGATGGTCGAGCATGTCACCGCTAAGGCGGGCTGCTATGTTTACACCGAGCCTAGAGGGCCGGGCATGATCACCACTAGTGGGCGGCATATGATGATTACCCGGACGCGGGTTAACGATGAGGATTACGATGTGATGAGATATGTGATGTGATGATATATGTACCATGATTATGTAAAATATGATATATGTAAGAAATGTATTTGCCTATGACACTCATGCAGGTTATATCTTTCTCTTATGGCTCACGATCCCTCTATTATATTTATTTCATTCTTGTCTTACATACTCAGTACAATGTTCGTACTGACGTCCGTTTTCTTTGGACGCTGTGTTCATGCCCGCAGGTAGACAGGGAGGTGAGCTTGACCCAGACTCGTAGGAGCGGTTAACTGATTGAAAGCACTCCTTTGTTCCGGAGGTGCTTGATTATTCTTTTGTGTACATTTGTATATGTTGGGCATGACGGGGTCCTGTCCTGTCCATATGTCTAGTACTCTAGTAGAGGCTCGTAGATACGCAGTGTGTGTTACGTGGTTTCACAAGGTTGCCGTTATGTAAATATATATACATATATTATTTTGATAGCCTAAAGGCTTACGTCTATAAAAGTATTTATGTCTTCAAATGAAAGATGATTTCCTTATAATTTGAGTATAAATGTGATAAAAGAATGTTAATGAGCGTGATAAGTAATAGAACGAGCGGTGTTCGGTGCTTAGTACCGGATACCCATCGCGGCCCCTAGCTGTGTCGTGACAAAAGTGGTATCAGAGCAGTTCGTTCCTAGGAAGTGTCTACGACCCGTCGCGGCCCCTAGCTGGAGTTGGCCTCTTATAGACTCCGAGATGTGGCAGTATTGTGGTATAATAATTGGATAGTATCGAGACAAGAGAATGCGCCTCCACCCGCATGGCAATAATTTGTAGATGCTTTCATCCGTCACTATTTTCCACCCGAGGTCCGCCGAGCTAGAGCAGATAGATTTCTAAATTTGAGGCAAGGAAATATGAGTGCCCGGGAGTATAACGTGCAATTTAATTCTTTGGCTAGATATGCCCCGACTATGGAGGCCGACATGGGAGATCGTGTACATAGATTTGTGAGTGGTTTGGGACCACATTTGTTCAAGGATTGTTTGACGGCCTCTTTGCAAGAAGGGATGGACATTTCCCGAATACAAGCCCATGCCCAGAACTTAAAGGGGTGAGAGTAACCACAAAGGAGTGATCGTGATATTGACAGAAGGCAAAGCAAGCAGGCCAGATCTATGGGGAAAGGTAGCGACTATAGAGGGGGATCGAGGCAGACTTATTCCTGACATTCAGGCCAGTCAGCGACTAGTGTGCCTCCACGATTCGCGGATAGGAGATTTGGTCGCTCTTTTCCTTCGGGACAGGGTCAGAGTTCGAGAGCTTCGGGTTCTCAGTTTGGGGGTGATTATAGTCAGAGGAGACCACCAGTTCCACGATGTAGCCGGTGCCAGAAATTACACTCAGGTCCATGTCGCCAGGACATAGATGCTTGCTATGTTTGCGGATAGACTGACATTTGATACGAGTTTGTCCCTCGCGGTATGGTAGAGGTGGGATTCAGCCCACAAGTTCAGCAGCTGGTTCTTCCTCAGTACGTCTGGTAGGGAAAACTCCCCAGATTTCAGCAGGTCGAGGTAGAGGCAGAGAGACAGCATCTACTTCAGGTGCCACTCAGCCCCGTCTATATGCTTTAGCCGGACGACAGGATCTCGAGTCCTCCCCGGATGTGGTTACAGGTATATTGTCTATATTCTCCCGTGATGTGTATGCATTGATAGATCCGGGTTCAATATTTTCTTATATTACTCCATATGTTGCTGGTTGTATTGGGGTGAAACCTGAGCCAATCAAACCTTTTGAGGTATCTACTCCGGTTGGTGATCCCGTGATAGCTAGACAAGTGTATAAAAATTGTGTAATTGTGATATGTGTTCGCCAGACCAAAGCTGATTTGATTGAGCTGGAAATGTTAGATTTTGATGTGATTATGGGTATGGATTGGTTGGCATCATTTTATGCTAATGTTAATTGCCGATTGAAAGTAGTTCGATTCCAATTTCATAGAGAGCCCGTGCTTGAGTGGAAGGGTAATGCAGCATCTCTAAAAGGTAGGTTTATTTCCTACCTTAAGGCAAGAAAGATGATAGCCAAGGGCTATATTTATCATCTAGTTCGAGTTCGTGACACTGAAGCAAAGTCGCCAACTTTCCAATCTGTTCCGGTAGTGAATGAATTTCCGGATGTATTTCCTGATGAACTTCCAGGTCTTCCTCCAGAAAGAGAGATTGACTTCGCTATTGATGTGTCGCCGGACACCAAGCCTATTTCTATTACTCCGTACCGAATGGCTCCGGCAGAATTGAAAGAGCTAAAGGCGCAGTTGAAAGATTTGCTTGAAAAGGGGTTTATTAGACCCAGTTCATCACCGTGGGGAGCGCCAGTCTTGTTTGTGAGAAAGAAAGACGGATCTCTACGAATGTGCATTGATTACAGGCAGTTGAACAAAGTGACGATAAAGAACAAATATCCTCTCCCAAGGATTGATGACTTATTCGATTAACTACAGGGTGCCAAGTGGTTTTCTAAAATAGACTTGAGGTCGGGTTATCACCAAGTGAGGGTTAGAGAAGAGGATATTCCCAAAACAGCTTTCAGAACGAGATATGGCCACTATGAATTCCGAGTGATGTCGTTTAGGTTGACTAACGCTCCGGCAGTGTTTATGAATCTGATGAATAATGTATTCAGGCCACTCTTGGATTTATTCATGATAGTGTTTATTGATGATATTCTGGTGTACTCTCGCACAGAATTGGAACATGCAGATCATTTGCGAATCGTTCTTGGCATTCTTCGAGCCCGGGAATTATATGCAAAATTTTCAAAGTGCGAGTTTTGGCTGAATTCTGTAACATTTCTGGGCCATGTTATTTCAGACAATGCCATGCGAGTCGATGCTCAGAAAATTGAAGTTGTGAAGACTTGGCCAAGGCCTACAACGCCTACAGAAGTCCATAGTTTTCTGGGTTTGGCAGGTTATTATAGGAGATTCGTAGAGGGCTTCTCATCTATTTCAGCTCCATTGACGAAGCTAACCCAGAAGTCAGCTAGATTTTAGTGGAATGATGCATGCGAACGCAGCTTCCAAGAGTTGAAAGACAGATTGATCTCAGCTCCAGCTTAACACTTCCAGAAGGGTCAGATGGCTATGTTGTGTATTGTGACGCTTCCGGTGTTGGATTAGGATGCGTATTGATGCAGCATGATAGAGTTATTGCATATGCTTCGAGACAGCTGCGGAAACATCAAAAGAACTATCCAACTCATGACTTGGAATTAGCTGCTGATATCTATATAGATCACAAGAGTCTTCAGTATATTTTCAAACAGAAGGAGTTAAATCTGCGGCAGAGGCGGTGGTTAGAATTATTGAAAGATTATGATGTGAACATTTTGTACCACCCTGGAAAGGCGAATGTAGTATCTGATGCGCTTAGCCGCCGATCAATGGGCAGTTTATACGAAGTTCCTCCAGAAAAGAAAGAAATGGTTCACGAGCTCCATCAATTAGCTAATCTTGGAGTACGTGTAATTGATTCGGGTAGTGCAGGAATTGGCATTAATGATCCCACAGTCTCGTCCTTGAACATGGAAGTGAAAGAGCGTCAGTATGAAGATCCTCAACTGTGCCATTACCGAGACATATCTCATGGAAAAGAGAAGTCTCCATTTGATGTTTCTATGGATGGAATTCTTAGATACCGAAGCAGGCTATGTGTGCCAAATGTGGCAGAATTGCGCCGACGAATTCTAGAAGAAGCACATTGTTCTCGGTATTCTATTCACCCAGGTTCCACCAAGATGTATCATGATCTTAAACTAATGTATTGGTGGGATGGCATGAAGAAAGACATAGCAGAATTTGTAGCACAGTGTCCAAATTGCCAACAAGTAAAGATCGAACATCAGAAGCCAAGAGGATTATTGCAAGAAATGGAATTTCCTACTTGGAAATAGGAAGTTATCAATATGGATTTTATCGTGGGGTTACCTCATTCTCGAGGCAAGTATGATTCTATATGGGTGATCGTGGATAGACTCACGAAAGCAGCTCATTTTCTTCCTGTCAGAATCACATATTCGGCAGAAGATTATGCGAGGTTGTATCTCAAAGAAATTATGCGACTCCATGGTATTCCACTGTCCATTATCACAGATAGAGGAGCACAGTTTACAGCCAAGTTCTGGAAGTCCTTCCAAGAAGGTCTAGGTACTCAGGTGAAGCTTAGCACGATGTTCCATTCGCAAACTGATGGGCAAGCCGAGCGCACTATTCAGACCTTGGAAGATATGCTACGAGCATGTGTGCTGGATTTCGGTGGTAGTTGGGATGATCATTTGCCGCTAATCGAATTTGCGTACAACAATAGTTATCATTCCAGTATCCAGATGGCTCCGTATGAAGCATTATATGGAAGGAAGTGTAGATCTCCAATCGGATGGTTTGAAATAGGAAAAGTATAGCTAATAGGCCCCGAATTGATTCAGCAAGCGGTAGAAAAATTTAAGGTGATCCAAGACCGATTGTTGACAGCACAAAGTCGCCAAAAGTCTTATCCGGACAATCGCCGACGAGATTTGGAATTTCAGGTTGATGATTGGGTATTTTTGAAAGTATCGCCGATGAAAGGGGTGATGAGATTTGGCAAGAAAGGGAAGTTAAGTCCTAGATACATTGGACCCTATAAAATTATCCGCAAGGTGGGTCATGTAGCCTATGAATTGGACTTGCCTTCGGAGCTTGAATCAGTCCATCTAGTGTTACACCTCGGAAAATCTTCCGTTGGTACGCAAGTGAATGAACTAGTGAAATACGAGTATCGGGTTAATGAAGACTTAAGGGCATTTTGGGAAAGAGTTATAACGTCCCTTAGATTGCTAATGAAGTGTTAAACAAGTGTTAAGAAGGTTCCATAAGGATTGGAGATCAACGAAGTGACGAGAACAAGTTCAGTGGACTGGTGAGTTTTACGGCACATTATACGGACCGTATAATGGACCGTAAAACCATCACAACGAAGGTTGCTCACTGGTGCAATTTTACGGTCAATTATATGGACCGTATAAATTTTTACGTCCCGTATAATGAACCGTCAGATGGTCACAGTGAAGGGTGAAGGAAAGGCACGTTTTACGGTCAATTATACGGACCGTATAACGATTATACGGACCGTATAACGATTATACGGACCGTATAATGGACCCTGACAGTGTCACACCCTAGCAATGGTAGGGCATGACGGGCACCCGACTCTCATCAGAGTCGAGCGAACCCTTAGACATTCACTCTATTAAAACCTGTCATTTCAAAAACTTTTAAAAACATGAAACTTTTCCAAATAGAATTCATTATCTTTATAACGATTATGAAAACTTTCAATCAAATAAGTACTTTAAACCATTTGAATTCATCTAAAATACATACTCTTTTAAAATCCACAAAGGACTCAACTGATATCTCTTTGTCGACATCTCGACAAATATACCACAGGACACTGTCTGCAGAAGTCTCTAAGAAGTGAACTGAACATTATGAGTCAGGACAGGGCCCTGACATACCCGTAATCGTACATATCTATACATGACTCAGCACAGCTCCAGAATGAGGTGGAACTTGCCAATCCCAGCTGACGTCCAAGCATCTTAGCTATACATTTAACCTGCCAAACAATCGGGGGTTGCGGGCATGAACGCAGCGTCCCTAGGCAAAAGGACGTCAGTACGGATAATGTACTGAGTATGTAAGGTGGTAACAAATCATAATCATAATTTGATTTAGGATAGAAGAAATCACAATCTAACTCAATACTTGCAGCCTTCGCTGGAAGAAACATTACACGCAGTCTCAAAACAATCGTTAAGTAAATAATGCAATCCAACACACATTCTTTAAGTAAATAATGCAATCGAACACACATGCCGCTTCCGACATGTTAACAAAATGGTCCCTTCGGACAGCCGCTTCCGGCTAGTATCATAATAGTCCCTTCGGACGGCCGCTTCCGGCATAATAATGAAGGCCCCTTCGGGCAGCCGCTTCCGGCTTAATAATAATGATGGCCCCTTCGGGCAGCCGCTTCCGGCTTAATATCACAATCATGTGAACACAAATTTAATCCACAAATATCAATACAAAGAGATGATGCTATGGAATGTAAACATAAATCGTAAATGAAATGAAATAGTAAAATCTCGCACCCCCTTCGGAGCGGTTTTGAAAATCTAAATAGTAAAATCTCACACCCCCCTTCGGAGTGGTTTTGAAAATATAACTTTATGTTTCCTTTAGTATTAAACTAATTTCCTCGAAATCATTAGTAAAACCATATACACAACTCAACTGGCACCTTATGGGTGGTTCCTTCAGAACAGAATAGGAGTACAATATCAATGAACCATCACAAGAAACATTTAGACCTTACTCGTCTAAGAATGGAATCATATGGAGCACATATAGAATGAATAGCACAAGAATCATGAATCACATTCGGAACCTATGAATAGAGTTACCCAAAAGTTCATATCATTCATCACTTACATCTAAGACATGCCAAAAGAAAGAAGGGTTAGCCTTACATACCTTTAGCGCTTATCCACCACACAATATATATACGTTGCCCAATAATGTCTCAACCTATATTAAGACGTCAAGAGCTACGGTTAAACTACGGGGAGATTCAAAACGTATTCTAACGTTGGTAACTCCTTTCTAGATGTTTAGACGTCGTTTTCTTTATATCCAAATTAACTACATACAACCAATCCAACATCAATAATCATACGTTCAATACCAACCCGGACAGCCCACATAACATTCCAAACAACCCACATTCACAACATTCAATAACGATTCACATACGGCTACTACATTCTCAAGTTACTCCTAATAGTCCGTAGCCTTAACGTTTTCATGTAACAACCTTACAACAGCCCAAACAACATAAATACATTATATATTCTTAGCTATCATTAATCTTCCAAGCGCAACAAGATCAACAACAACGTATCAAAACAGCCCGTACCTTACAACACTCGATAATAGTTTACATGCGATTATGACACATCCAATTCATTCTTGTTAGTCTATAGTCATAATATTTCGTCAAAACAATTCTATAACATCCCAACCAACATTCAATACAATGCATAATCTCAATTATCATCAATCTCCCAAGCTCAATAATAACAACAACGACACATCCAAAACAGTCCCTAACCGATCAACATAAAGGGCCCGAAATTCTTGCAAACGTTTACGAACATACCAAGAAAACCACATATGATTCTTATACATTATTTCATGTCTTATTTTCATATAATTTCAGTAAAATACGACCAGCAGTCACATGACAACTATATCACCAAATTCGTACGCAATAAGCTACATTGTCATTACTATAACCTTACAACAACCCACAAACAATTTTAGTTCCAACTCTAACCATTAAATACCTTCATTTCCATCATAAAATTCATGACAACAACCATCAAAATACCAAGTAAAATCAGTTCACTATATTCCACACAAAACAGTCCACTACACGGCCACAACTCAACAAAATAACAACAAGTTCATATCAACACAGCTTCACCTTTAACCTTCCAATTCTTTTCATTCTTTTTACCATGCAATCTATGATAGCAACAACCATAATTACTAAATAAAATCAGTCCATTATTCCACACCAAACAGTCCCCTACGGGTTCCACAATGCATCAACACCAACATTCATAATTTCATACATGCAATGTACATTTACATATTCACAACACATCCAAATTCATCCTAAAACAGCCCCTACGGCTTCAACAACATTCCAACACCAATATTCATAATTTCATACATGAAACTTATATTTACACATCTACCACACGTTTTAGGCCACCCTTAATACATGCAAAAGAAGGTTATACCTTACCTTAAACACTTGACTTCTCAACTTGACTAGAGTTTGATGACTTGAACTAATACTTGTTCTTGTTGCTCCAATGACTACTCCACGTTTCTATGCACCTTCCTAAGGGTTGAAACACCTTGGGAAATAATATTTTTTTTAATCAAAATGGAGAGCTCAAATCTGGCCGTGAGCTATAGGAGCTTGCATGGCATGTTTATGGTTTCTCCTTCACTTGAAACATAATGGTGATTGTGTAGAACACTTTATGGGGTTTAATGGTAAGAAAAATAGAAGGGCTGGTCGTGCAACGGTGGTGGAAATGCCATGGCTGGCCCTGGCTCTCTCTCTCTCTCCCTTCCCTTGGTGAAGATGAGAGCCTCTCTCTCCAAGTTCACTTTGTGGGATTGGAAAATGAGTTGGCATGCAACTTTGGTCAACAAAGTAGACCATTTTGCTGCCCAAGAAGGTATTACACGTTTCCCCCAACTCAAGAATGGAAAAAATCTGATTTTTTCATGTGGTAATGGGGCCCACACGGCCACTAGTGCATAATTAGTGAATATTTAAGTCTTAATCCCCACTCAACCCGACTTGCATCGTCCATATCTCCTTATCCCGATATCATTTTGATGCCCGGTTTGTTGCGTTGCAAACTAGACTCGATGAAATTCATTTTAGGCTTTTGAAACACCTTAAAACTCCTCATATACTAGGAGATATGCCTCCTACAATATAGGCTAAAATCGGGTCCGAGATTTTACTGAAGTTGTTCCGATTCATTTCGTTTACTTCTAATCCTCTTCCAACCTCATGTAACCTCTTATACATACATATACACACTCATATACATCCATAACAATCCATATACGTGTCTCGAAGGGTCCGGAGAATCACAATAACCTTAAACCTAACTAGAGAACTCACAAGGCTTCGACGAAACTCCAATCGCAAAAGTATATTCATATATTTTGTCCATCTTCTATATCATTACTAATTATCTCAAATACTTTAAAAGGTCACTCACATTACCTCATATACATACTCATAACGGGATTTCAAATCCTTTAGGTTACCATGTCACCTCGGGATACTTAAGGAAACCATATATATAACGATATTCTTACTAACTCGATTAACTTTCCTTGAACCTTCTTAACTCATTCTTTCTTGTTTTAATTCAAGTAGCACGGTTTATTATGAAGTGTAACAGACAGTTCAGCGATGAGTTATTAAATAAGGGACCAAGTTCACAAAATCATTTCCACATTTCATCTTTCTCTCTAAAACATCTCTCTACATTTATTACACAAGTTTTCAAGGATTACAAGCCATCAACAACATAAATCAAGTGAATCAAGAGTAAGGAAACCCATTAAAAGCCATTCAAGTCAAGAAAACCAAGTGGAGGAAAACTAGGGTTTTTGCTCAAGTGGAGTATTATCAACTAAGGCTTGTTCCTACAACTTCTAAGGTAAGATTCATGATATTTATATGTTGTTTGAGGTATTTGAGAGTTAAAATGCTTGGACATTAGAAGAGTATAGCAAAATGGGTCATGAATGATGAATAGTGACGTTTTGAGAAATAGTTCGAATTGAATCATGATTGTTGTTATGTTGTGACATGAATGTGTTATAAATGACGTTAAGACCATGAAATATCCATTGTAAATGAATGGACGAAGTTGGGTGTTTTGACCATGAATATGGATAAATGAAAGTGAATTGAGAAACCTAGTTAATGTGGACGATTAATGGCCATTGTTATGAAATTGTGAATGTATTGTTGACGTTTGGAAGTTGAATTACGCTATGGAGGAATGTCGTATAAATAAAGGAAATGTTGTCCGATTTTCTCTAGCTTTAGGCATGTGTGCTAATTGTCGATTCTAATGATAGTACGACTTTAATGAAGGTAGAAGCGTGAGATTGAAGGAGTACGTGCAAGTGTAGAATAGTTCAACGAAAAGGTATGTAAGGCTAACCCTTCTTTCATAAGGCATGGTTCTTTGGCCAAAAGTCTAAATCCTCTATAAGTCTACGATTCCTTCAAATGATTGACCTTCTGAGCTAGTAAGCCTATGACATAGATGTAACGATAATGATGATGATAGAAATGATGCTAGAGATGCTTATGAGCTATTATGTGTTCGTGTGCCTATGAAGGGCTATAATATGACCCCGAGCTTAAGATGCCGGGTAAGAATATATGTATATGAATATGTATAAAGTATGTATATGATTACGTAACGCGCGCACACCTCTGCAGATTGTACGGATAACCCTGATGCCTTGGTAGGGCCAGGTATGTATGACCCAAAGCCTTGGTTGGCCAAGTATGTATGAAACACCGAACCTTCATGGTCGGGCAAGTTATGTATATGTATGTATATATGTGAATATGTTATGTATATGAGATGTAAATGATTATGAGAATAATTAAGTACGGATGTGGATGTATGTATACGGATACGCAATAGAAACGGAATGCCCCTATGGAAAGCAAGTAAGTGCCATGATGATGATATTGTTGTCTCCTCTCCTATGTTACTGCCTAAGTTTTCTATTATGCTTCTATATTGATGTTGATCATGCTTTACATACTCAGTACATTCTTTGTACTGACGTCATTTTGTTTGTGGACGCTGCGTCATGCCCGCAGGTGCACAGGGAGACAGACTGGACTCATAGTTGCTTATTCAGAGATTGCATAGCAGAGCTCCATCTCATTCAGAGCCATAGATTTTGGGTACTTATTCTTTTGTGTACATAATTATGGGTATAGCGGGGTCCTGTCCCGCTCATGTGATATGCTATACTCTTAGAGGCTCGTAGTCACGTGTATATGGTTAGTTATGTCTGGCCTTGTCGGCCTATATTTTGTATATCATTTTGTTGGCCTCGTCGGCCCATGTACATTGTTGTGGCATAGCTGCCTATGATGATTAAAGATGTTGTCGTCCAATGGGACTAGTATGATTGATGCTTAGAAATGTATTATTGATGATGTGGATCACCTAGATGCGAGTATGAGTGTAAGCTAAGGGGTTCCCGGGTGGGCTAGCACCGGGTGCTCGTCGCTGCCCCCTAGTCGGGTCGTGACAAAAGTGGTATCAGAGCAGTTCAGTCCTAGGGTGTGTCTACAAGCCGTGTCTAGTAGAGTCTTGGTCATGGGTGTGTTGCGAGCCACACTTATAAACAAGAAGCTGCGAACATTTTAGGAAATTAATGACCTTCTTTCTTCATAATAATCGTGCGATAGAGCTATGATGTAAGAAATTCTTGTTCCTTAATAGTGTGTTGTGTATTTCAGAGAATGCCTGTAAAGAGAAAGGCTACAGCGGCCCAAAAGGGCAAGACGGTGGCAGAAAAGCGGGCTGGAAAAGCACCGCCACCGGTAGTAGAAGAAAATGAGGCCCAGAGTGCGGCCCAATCCCAGTCCTCCCAGACAGTGCCTGTTACTGAGGAGCGTGAGGGAGCTCCAGCTCCTCCCCCGGATGCTTCAGGCCAAGATGTCAAAAAGGCCATACAATTGCTTACACAGTTGGTTGCTGCTCAGAGTCAGCGGCAAGGTACGAAGCAGAGTGACAGGGCTGTTAGTGCAAGGGCCCATGACTTCATTACTTTAAACCCTCCGGAGTTCTTTGGGTCAAAGCTGGAGGAGGATCCTCAGGACTTTATTGATGGTATGTTGAGGACACTCCGATTGATACATGTTTCGGACACTGAGTCGGTGGAGCTAGCGTCATATAGATTGCGGCATGTCTCAATCCAGTGGTATACGGTTTGGATGGCTTCGCGGGGAGCCAATGCACCTCCACCGGTATGGCAAGAGTTTGTTGATGCTTTTCTTCGTCACTATATGCCTCCAGAGGTTCGGCGAGCTAGGGCCGATAAATTCTTGAATTTGAGGCAAGGCAGCATGAGTGCTCTAGAGTATGGTCTCCGTTTCAACTCCATGGCTAGATATGCTTCATTCATGGTAGCTGATATGGGCGATCGGGTGCACCGATTCGTGAAAGGCCTAAGGCCACACTTGATGGATAAATGCTTGACTGCGTCCCTTCAGCACGGTATGGATATTGCGCGCATTCAGGCACATGCTCAGAACCTAGAAGAAAGCCTGCAGCAGCGGAGGAGTGAACGTGAGCAAGATAGGGGACATAGCAAGAGGGCTAGGTCTTCGGGTCCGAGGAGCGAGTCCAGAGGCGGACACAGGCAGCAGTTTCCCAGCCATTCAGGCTATTCTATGACCAGTCCACCTCCACGGTTTTCAGGCCAGAGTCTTGATAGATATGCTCGTTCAGGGCCGAGTCCGAGTTATTCAGGACCTCAGTTCAGAGATGATTCAGGCCAGTCAAGGCCACATGTACCACGATGTTCCCAGTGTGGGAAGTTACATTGGGGTCGATGCTTTGATTGATCCAGTCTCCACATTGTCTTATGTTACTCCATATATTGCGGGTCGACTAGAAGTCGAACCGGAGTCGATCAAACCTTTTGAGGTGTCTACACCCGTTGGTGAATCGGTGATAGCTAGCCGAGTGTATAGAGATTGTATAGTTGTGATATGTGACCGCCGTACTATAGCTGACTTGTACGAACTAAAGAGGGTAGATTTTGATATTATTATGGGCATGGATTGGTTGGCTTCTTGGTACGCCAATGTTGATTGTAGAACGAAAATGGTTCGTTTCCAGTTTCCGGGAGAACCAGTTCTAGAATGGAAAGGGAATACGACATCACCAAAAGGTAGATTTATTTCCTATCTAAAGGTAAGGAAAATGATCACGAAAGGGTGCATTTATCACCTAGTGCGAGTTCAAGATGTAGAAGCTGAGTCGCCGACTCTTCAGTCAGTTCCAGTGGTGAATGAATTTCCGGATGTATTCCCGGAAGAGCTCCCAGGCCTTCCTCCCGAGCGGGAGATTTATTTTGCTATTGATGTGTTGCCAGGCACTAAACCCATATCTATTCCTCCTTATAGGATGGCTCCCGCAGAATTGAAAGAGTTGAAGGAGAAATTGAAAGACTTGCTTGATAAAGGCTTCATTAGGCCTAGTTCATCCCCGTGGGGAGCGCCCGTATTATTTGTCCGAAAGAAAGATGGCTCTTTGAGAATGTGCATTGATTATCGGCAATTGAATAAAGTGACGATTAAGAACAAATATCCCCTTCCGAGGATTGATGACTTATTTGATCAATTACAAGGTGCCAAATGGTTTTCAAAGATTGATTTGAGGTCTGGGTATCATCAAGTGAGAGTTAGGGAGAAAGATATCCCTAAGACAGCCTTCAGAACAAGATATGGTCATTTTGAGTTCCGAGTAATGTCGTTTGGGCTAACTAATGCGCCTGCAGTATTTATGGATTTGATGAACAATGTATTCAGGCCTTTTCTAGATCTATTTGTGATTGTATTCATCGATGATATCTTGGTGTATTCTAGATCCGAGGCCGAACATGCGGATCATTTGCGTATTGTCCTCGGAGTTCTTCGAACTCGAGAGTTGTTTGCGAAATTTTCTAAATATGAGTTTTGGTTGAACTCAGTATCATTTCTGGGGAATATTGTTGCAGCTGATGGTATTCGAGTGGATAGCCAAAAGATTGAGGCCGTGAAGACTTGGCCAAGGCCCACGACTCCTACGGAAGTTCGTAGCTTTCTGGGCTTAGCAAGTTATTACAGGAGATTCGTTGAGGGTTTCTCTTCCATTTCTGCACCACTCATAAAGTTGACTCAGAAATAAGCTAAGTTTCAATGGACAGACGCTTGCGAACGTAGTTTCCAAGAGTTGAAAGACATATTGACTTCTGCCCCAGTCTTGACACTCCCAGAGGGATTGGAAGGATATGTTGTTTATTGTGATGCTTCGGGCGTCGGGCTATGCTGTGTATTGATGCAAAATGGTAAGGTGATTGCGTATGCTTCAAGGCAATTACGGAAACATGAACGGAACTACCCAACACATGATTTAGAATTGGCTGCGGTGGTCCATGCATTAAAGATATGGAGACATTATTTATATGGTGTCCATGTGGATATTTATACAGATCATAAGAGTCTCCAGTATATTTTCAAGCAGAAAGAGTTGAATTTGCGGCAACGACGGTGACTGGAATTGTTAAAAGATTATGATGTTGATATCTTGTATCACCCCGGAAAGGCAAATATTGTGGCTGATGCTCTTAGCTGCAGGTCCATGGGAAGTTAATGTGATGTGCGACAAGGAAAGAGGGAAATGACTCGTGAGCTCCAGCAGTTAGCTAGTCTAGGAGTCCGAGTGATGGATTCCGGTAGCCGGGGAACTACTATTCAGAATTCAGCAGTTTCGTCGCTAGTAGCAGAAGTGAAGGCGCGACAATATGAAGATGCCATGCTAGTGCAGCACAGGGATGCCCTTCCTCAGAAAGAGGAGTCATGATTTGACATTTCAGGAGACGGAGTTCTCCGATGTCAAGTGTCACGACCCAACCCCGTAGGCCGTGACTAGTACCCGATCTGGGCACCCAAACACATCTATCCAATGCTATCTTAACTGTTATCAAACGCATTCAAGTATAAAGCAGAAGCCGTCAAGGCTATATTTCAAATTTAGATAATTTCCAGAAAACTTTTGGCAGAGTTTCCTTTGTTTTACAGACTATCCAAAATAACCCTGCGCACAGAAAATACCAACAAAGGCCACACCGGCCAACAAAGCAACATATAAACTTATGCGGACCGGCCGCCGCGGCGAATGGGATCGCCCCAAACACAACACATACACACATCCGTACAGAAAGACCCTAACCCACAAACATATCTACAGGCCTCTAACAGACATACAGAGTCATATGACGGGACAGGGCCCCGCCGTACCCGGAGTTGCCATACATACAGAATATACAGAAGACAGAAGATATATACCAAAAGTACGCGCTCCGGACCAAAGGAGCTCTCAAAAATAGCAGAATCTGAGCCCTAGACTGGCGGCGTATCTTCAGGTGCGTCTGTACCTGCGGGCATGTAACGCAGCCCCCGAAGAACCGGGGGTCAGTACGAAAGATGTACCGAGTATGTAAAGCGAAAATATAACAAACATAATCATAGTCTGAATCAGAAGCACAGAAATATATCAAACGGAATTATAACCCAACAGACAGACGGAAGTATACCGGACAGAAGCATAGTCCAGACGGACAGACAGAAGTATACCGGACAGAATCATAACTCAGTCGGACGGACAGAAATATGGTCCAGACGGAATCACAATCCATACGGACAGACGGAATCATAACCCATACGGACAGACAGAATAATAATCCATACGGACAGACAGCATCAGAATCCATACGGACAGACAGAATCAGAATCCAATCAGACAGACAGAATCATAATAGGGCACAGGAACGTGGTCGCCACTCCTGCCTTTGGCGCCACAACATATCATATTTCAGAAGATTTCATATCTTCGAACATCTCCGTCACATAACACATCATATCATAACCACGGTAACCCCGGGGACAGATCACACGCCGGGAAACCGGACACATCATACTTCGTAACATATACACGGTAACCGAGGACGGACATATACCACAGTACCCCGGAACCGGACACATCATACTTCGGAATTCATACATGGGACCCGGCCCCCGACAAGGGACTCGGCGGCCCATCCGCACGATATAAACTGGCCCGGGATCCGGTGAAAGGAAGCATTGAGACATCCACGAACAGATTAATGAGAAACCACATACATACAGATCGTCATACCGACTCAATCAAACTGAAGTAGGCCAAATGGCGAGTCAAATCAGAGTATTCGGATAGCGTTCATAATATGCGCCTATATCCTACTTGGGAAGGCACGACGAATTATTACCAGAATCAGATTTTCAGATGTCAAAGCCATTTTGTAAAATTTATATAAAAAGTAGTCATATCATGATCAGAATAATAGTCCAGATGCTGTCTGAGAAAGTCGGACAGAAACAAAGTAGTTAAAGTTATACAGAAAGTATCGGGCCTTGAGGGCCCACCTCGGACCAACCCGAGGAGACGTACGTAAATTACAGATAGTAGACCTTATGAGGTCGTCCATAATCATTTGGAAGTATTCCGACTCCGTTTAGGAAGGTTGCATACTTAAAGCTCACTTTGAAGACAAGTTATAAGGAAATTGGTTCAATCTTACTGAAGGAATTGGGGCGGATTTCCATCTCGAATTCCGAGAAACGGAGTCGTATCTAAGGCTCGCGGCCGAGCCTATTATGTTGAGAACATGCCTAAGAATGAAGGGGTAGGCTTTACATACCTCAATTGCGCCTTATGCTCGCTTAGCTTCACTTCCAATTTCGTCCAGAATCTACAAATGGTCATGTTTACCAATTACTATTCATGAGACTTAACATTTCTAACCTTAACCAATACTTGTCTATAAGAATTTGGGCAGCACCTCCCCTATACATATAGCCTCCCCGAGATTCAACTCGGCTCCAAACAACCAACAACAACCCAACAACAATATCAACAACATCAACAATTATCATAATTCATAATATACACAATTAGTCTACTTTACGACATAATACAATAATCCTAATTTCGACTTCACGCTCCTAAATCAATACCAACATTCTCTCATTTATTCTAATCAAAGTCATTACAATACCATTCAGAATCATATCATACCATTTTCACAAGATATACATAGGGTATACACCATATACAAGTTTCCTACCAAAAGCATAATTCACCCACAACTTCCAATCTTTTAGCAAACATGTTCATGATATATTTCTATCTTTCAACTTCATCAATGACAACCATAATTTGCCTCTTAATACTTTCATTTCCATTTTTACATAAGTTACAATAAACTTGCATAATTTCCTACAACAACTTAACAACTATTCTTCCATGACAACAAGAACCATTATTCTTTCATTCACTTCACAATAACACAATTAACATACTAGAGAAATTTAGTTCATCTTCCTTCATTAACATGGTACCACACGGCCATATTCTATATTTTTCCAACTTCCAACAATTCATTCAACTTTCATTTCCAATACAATTTCTACCATAACCATAACTAGATTTCATCATGAATTCAAGTCATCATGAATATGCAACACATGCATACATACGGCCAATATACATACACACCCAACACACAAAATTTTCATGCTTTTCATTCATTTCCACACACTACATCATACAAGCATCTTCCATAACATAACAAGGCATGAAATCCTTACCTTTTCCAAGACTTTCCACTTGCCACTAGAGTTGTCCTCTTGCCAAGATAATTGTATCACTCTGTAGAGAATCTTGAGCTTAGTAGTAATTTCCAAAGAAGTTGGATTTTTGAACCAAGAATTTAGCTCCAAGAATTTTTTTTCTTTCTCCTTTCTCTTTTTTCTCCTCTCTAGTCGTGACCTCTTTCTTTTTTGTTCTTGATTTTTCTTTGTTTTTCTTGAAGCTTCTTTGGATAGAGATGACTATATAATGTCACATGGAAATTAATTAATTCCATGGACTTGGGCCATGTTGTGGCCGGTTGGGCTCCCATGTTTTGGGCCTTATTTTCTTATTATTTTGTGAGCCCAAATTGTAGGCTAAATATTATGATTCATGGAACAAATTTCCAAAATTCCAATTTTGCCCTTGGCCTCCTTTCGTAATTTCACACCAATGTATTCATAGCCGACATATTCATACTAAATAAGGTTCAAATATGGCCTCATTCATTACAAGCCAAGTTATCTCGAATTTTTTTCGAATATGCAAAAATGCCGGATGTAACATCCTCCCCCCCTTTAAAACATTCGTCCTCGAATGTTAAATTGACCTCATGGGGCGTCATACTACTTCGGGAGGGTTCTTTTTATAATCGTCCTTCGTTGACTTTCCGATATGGATTCTTTACTAATATGACGGAGTAATTCTTCACATTGCTGACTCATATGCTTTCATAACGTATTTTCTCATATCCCACAAAGTCACTAGGCCATGAACTATACTCTCGTAACAGATGAATGCTTTTCGCTCTTTCACAGACATTGTGTCCTTTCTTCCTTTTCCTTCAAAGCTTTTCAGACATTATACTTACTATCACTTCTTCTCATACTCTTCGGTTCCTTACCACATCATCATGATTCCACGTCGTACCAAACAGATTCAGAACTGAGATCGGACGCACAGGAGCATATCGGACGGATTCGTAATCGGAGGCAAATGTACTAAACTATGGCGGACGGATTCGTAGTCAAAATCAGATGTATGGAAGGGTATCAGACAGATCCGAGATCAGAGTCAGACGTACAGAGATGTATCAGAAAGATTCGTAATCAGAATCAGACGTACAGAGACGTACTAGACAGATTCATATCCCGAGTCAATCGGACAGAGGTGTATCAGACGGAAACGTAATCGGATTCAGAAGTACAGAGGCGTAATAGACAGAGCCTTATCAGAATCAGAGGTGCAGAAGTATAACAAATAGAGTTTTGATTAGAATCAGACCACTTCTATTAAGGCTCCAGTGATTTACGAAAATTTCCCTTTGTCGACATCTCGTTATTCACCCCGACCATTGTGTCACAGATTATCTCATCGAAACCTGTTCACTCATTTATAAACTTGTTCGCCAAGTTGTCATACAAATCATCTTACGTGTCGCTTGTCGACTCCTTCGAAAGTTTTGCTTAATCGCATCTCTTATCCTTCATCTTTTCTAATATCCACATTTATTCTCTTTTCCAGATATCGCCGCACTAGACTAACTTATAAAGTAATCCGGATTTATCCATTTTTTTTTTACAACATTCATATCCTTACATTCGCTTCGTTTCATACATTCTGTTTAGTAACACCTTTCGTCTATCACAACATTAGTCGCCGGAACTCGGCTCTTAATCCATATGGTCACCAGACAAAATCACACACATACATATACGTTTATTATTATGTTACCTGCAAACATCTCCAACCGCCATTCAAGTTCGCCCAAATTCCCGAGCAGTATTGCACTTTTTTCCTTTCGCCCATTTAGTCCGCCTCGGTCTGCACGGCTCCTGTAAGGGCACTAGCTATTCCACACATTCTCTTTTCCTTTAAGTTACCCCAAATTTCCATTTATATATATCATACTTACACTTTGTGAAATATTTTGTATTACTTCCCAGGGGGTCACCCATCCCAGAATTGCTCTGGCCTTAGCACGCTTAACCTCGAAACTTTCATGCATTTTGGCGCGTTACGGCTAATATAATTTTGTCGATTGCCCCGCACGACCTTTGTCACGTAATTTAGGGCGGATCGGGACCTTAGTAAATTTTCGAAAAATTCTCGTAGCGGGTCCCACCCCGGTCTAAACCATACAATTACCATATTGCCCTTCTAACTTTCGATATTCACTTTCATCTGGGGTTTCTAAATTCACACTGATAGTGGGGACATCTCAGTCACCCTTGCTTTTAACCACTAGGTCTTTAACCCTTTTAAACTTTCCGTCGTCGTCATCGAATAATATTTTACAGATGTCATACACACATCGGGAATTCTAGGAAACGTATATACTTATAAATGATCAATCTCAGGTCTAACCTGGGGAGCTGCCGTGGGAACTGTGTCCATCATCATCGTCGTCTGTCTGGCCCCCACTCGCCTGGCCCCCGCTATTACCTGCGTCCGAATCAGAGAAGTATAGGTAGCCCGGCAATTCCTGGTTCACTGATGGCCAGGACAATGGGCTGGAGTAGGGCGTAACACTCTCCGGAGAAGCCTGTCTGACATAGTGCTCTATCACAGGAGCTTCTGGCACATCCCCGGAAACCTCCTCCTCCGGCGTCCCAGAGGAATGCTCGAGGGGATCTGCATCATGGCCATCCTCCTCCCTGGGAGTAAGAAGCTCTGGAGGTATCGTCGCCGGATCCTCCAAAGGGTCAGTATCATAACTATCTTCTCTGGGATCCTCTGCTCTGGGGATCAGAAACTCTGGATGAATTGTCTCTGGATCCTCCGAAGGGTCTGTCTCAATCAAGTAGCTGGGGACCTGCCTACTCGGTCCTGGTGATATCCTGGGGGCCTTCTTAGCACCCCCATCCACATCGCCAGAAGCAGTCCTCTTCATTCTTGTCAATCTACAATCACCTGCAGGCAGAGGGTCAGAAACATTTTCCCCAATTACTGACACTGATGCTTTTTTTTTTTTGGAGCCTCGCGGTAGATACAGCAATTCGTAGGGAAACAACATCCTAACCATACAACTTTATCGCACGATCTAAGATCCAAAGAAGGGTACCATCCTAGATGCCCTGTAGCCTCCTGTTTATAGATGTGGTGCACAACACACCGATAAACAAGACTCTACTACACACGGCCTGTAGACATTCCGAGGACTAACCGCTCCGATACCACTTCTGTCACGACCCAACCCCGTAGGCCGTGACTAGTACCCGATCTGGGCACCCAAACACATCTATCCAATGCTATCTTAACTGTTATCAAACACATTCAAGTATAAAGCAGAAGCCGTCAAGGCTATATTTCAAATTTAGATAATTTCCAGAAAACTTTTGGCAGAGTTTCCTTTGTTTTACAGACTATCCAAAATAACCCTGCGCACAGAAAATACCAACAAAGGCCACACCGGCCAACAAAGCAACATATAAACTTATGCGGACCGGCCGCCGCGGCGAATGGGATCGCCCCAAACACAACACATACACACATCCGTACAGAAAGACCCTAACCCACAAACATATCTACAGGCCTCTAACAGATATACAGAGTCATATGACGGGACAGGGCCCCGCCATACCCGGAGTTGCCATACATACAGAATATACAGAAGACAGAAGATATATACCAAAAGTACGCGCTCCGGACCAAAGGAGCTCTCCAAAATAGCAGAATCTGAGCCCTAGACTGGCGGCGTATCTTCAGGTGCGTCTGTACCTGCGGGCATGTAACGCAGCCCCCGAAGAACCGGGGGTCAGTACGAAAGATGTACCGAGTATGTAAAGCGAAAATATAACAAACATAAACATAGTCTGAATTAGAAGCACAGAAATATAGCAAACGGAATTATAACCCAACAGACAGATGGAAGTATACCGGACAGAAGCATAGTCCAGACGGACAGACAGAAGTATACCGGACAGAATCATAACTCAGTCGGACGGACAGAAATATGGTCCAGACGGATGGGCAGAATCACAATCCATACGGACAGACGGAATCATAACCCATACGGACAGACAGAATAATAATCCATACGGACAGACAGCATCAGAATCCATACGGACAGACAGAATCAGAATCCAATCAGACAGACAGAATCATAATAGGGCACAGGAACGTGGTCGCCACTCCTGCCTTTGGCGCCATAACATATCATATTTCAGAAGATTTCATATCTTCGAACATCTCCGTCACATAACACATCATATCATAACCACGGTAACCCCGGGGACAGATCACACGCCGGGAAACCGGACACATCATACTTCGTAACATATACACGGTAACCGGGGACGGACATATACCACAGTACCCCGGAACCGGACACATCATACTTCGGAATTCATACATGGGACCCGGCCCTCGACAAGGGACTCGGCGGCCCATCCGCACGATATAAACTGGCCCGGGATCCGGTGAAAGGAAGCATTGAGACATCCACGAACAGATTAATGAGAAACCACATACATACAGATCGTCATACCGACTCAATCAAACTGAAGTAGGCCAAATGGCGAGTCAAATCAGAGTATTCGGATAGCGTTCATAATATGTGCCTATATCCTGCTTGGGAAGACACGGCGGATTATTACCAGAATCAGATTTTCAGATGTCAAAGCCATTTTGTAAAATTTATATAAAAAGTAGTCATATCATGATCAGAATAGTAGTCCAGATGTTGTCTGAGAAAGTCGGACAGAAACAAAGTAGTTAAAGTTATACAGAAAGTATCGGGCCTTGAGGGTGTCACGACCCAACCCCGTAGGCCGTGACTAGTGCCCGATCTGGGCACCCAAACACATTTATCAAATGCTATCTCTAAATTTTTTTTTACAAACTCATTCAAGTATATAGCAGAAGCCGACAAGGCTATATTCCAAATTTAGGTGATTTCCAGAAAAATTTTGGCAGAGTTTCCTTTGTTTTACAGACTATCCAAAATAACCCTGCACACAGAAAATACCAACAAAGGCCACACCGGCCAACAAGGCAACATGTAAACATATGCGGACCGGCCGCCGCGGCGAATGGGATCGCCCAAACACAACATATACACACATCCGTACAGAAAGACCCCAACCCACAAACATGTCTACAGGCCTCTAATACAGACAACAGAATCATATGGCAAGACAGGGCCTCGCCGTAACCCAGAATAGTCATAAACACAACAATATGTACAACTGAAGGATCTGTACCAAAAGGGTGGGCTCCGGAACAAAGGAGCACTCCCAAAAGCAGACTATGTACCTAGGCTGGCGGACCTCCACAGTAAGCGTCTGTACCTGCGTGGCATAAAGCGCAGCCCCCGAAGAAAGGGGGTCAGTACGGAATATGTACTGAGTATGTAAAGCATGGAATACAGAAAATAGAAACATAACCGGAACAACGGTACCAAAGCAAGTATGCTATCCAAAATACCAGAGTGCTTACCTTCCACACACAAGTCATCTATATATTTATACGACGTTGTCGGAGGCCAGAAGAAATACAATAAATACGTGAATCATCCTGTGTACCAAAAGCTCACCTACCAAACTCAGGGTGTGCATGACAGGGTTCGTATCTCTTATATGTATTTATCAAATAACATGCCCCGGCCCTTTGTGAGGGGCGCGGTAAATGGAATCATATATGTTAACATCTGTTCATGTATCGTGCCCCGGCCCTTGGTAAGGGACGCGGTGAATCATATATCAAATATGCCAATGTCATGTATCATATATGCAAGTAACATACCCCGGCCCTTGGTAAGGGACGCGGTGAATCATATTTCATGTATGGCAATGTCATGTATCATGTATGCAAGTAACGTACCCCGGCCCTTAGGGAGGGGCGCGGTGAATCATATTTCATGTATGTCAATGCCATGTATCATGCATGCATATAACGTGCCCCGACCCTCTTTTGCGGAACGCGGTGAATGGAGTCATCATATGCCATCCTGGCCACCTCCCCGTAATCATACCATGTACATATACGTGCCCCGGTCCGCAAGTGAGAGGGACGCGGTGAATAATGCAGAGAAGTACGCACGAGAACATATCCTGGCCCGGGCTCAGTGAAATCCAAATCAAAGCTTGCACGAACAGAGTAGAGCGAAACCACATGCACACAATCAAGACCCGAGATACACATATACTTATATGCAAACACATTATCGGCATATGGAGGTCCAGAAACAAGCTTCGGGTCAATCGGAACTAGTATACGAAAGTTACGAGCGTTCGAAGTACGGAACGCTCTATAAATGTTTCGTAAATCAATTCTTGCAAAACCAAAGTGTTAGTCATATCAGATATCTTTCGGATGATGTATAGATCAAATTAAGTACAACTTAGCTTCATACGCACATACCATTACATATCAAGGTATTAATTATATCACTTATTTTATTTTATTTTCTTCTTTATATTAACAACTAAGGAACATATCAATGGGTCTTTAGATATCGCGCCAACTTCATATAGATTAAATCAAATAACTTTCGGAATCATGTGTACGTATCATAACATATCAAGCCTCGGTGAAACCATCATACGTGGTGTCGTATTTACAAAATCTTCTTTACAACATGCTTCACGAAAGTTGGAGACATTATGTCTCATAATATTCTTTCCGACACAAATTCTTTATACTAATTTCGTTACTCAATCATGTCGTAAGGTGGATCATGTCAGGCATACTTCTATCAATATAATTCAGAATCATAGGAAGACTCGGAACATTTTAGCTAGCACTTTAGAAGCGAATTACTCCCGGATATCTTACGGATCAGACCAAATATAATTTATAGGATCGCGTGTACATATCAAAATATAGATTAAGAACTCAATGGAATAGTAAGACAACCATCGTTTGGTAATCGGGACAACAACCAAGAGTTTCCTTTAATAATCGCACAGAATTAAGCCAAGTAGAACAATAGGGGAGGATTCGGGAATAGTGGGTCCACCTCGGATCAAGTCGAGGTGGCGAACATGAACCTCAGATATTAAGGGCTATAGAGTCATCCAAGGAAGTTTCGAATCGATTTGATTACATTTACAAAAGTTTCAGACGTTTGATTACTTTCCAACCAAAACATGAGATTTATAGTTCAATTAGATTGAATGAATAGTGCTCAAATTCAATTTCGGATTTCTATGAACAGAATTTCCCCCGAAGCTCAAGTATCGACCTAGTACGCCTAGGACATGCCAAAAGAAGGAATAGGGTAGCCTTACATACCTTTCTCGCGGCTTATGCGCGCGCAAAATCAAACTCCGTCTCGTCCAAAATCTGCAATTGGTCATAAGTGCCAAATGTGAGTTGTGAACTTTTAAGAATTCAATTTAGATTCATATTTGTCTACCGAAATTCCGGCAGCATTTCCCCTATAAATTCAACCTCCCCGAGACTCAGCTCGATCATAATATCAACAACAACAACTCAGCGATACCAACGACATCAAAATTCACAACGAAATAGATTCTAACATCAACGTTCTTCCTTTCTACATAAGGCGACAACTTCCATTCAAACTTTGCAATGTCAAACTAATATCAACATTATCATGTTCATCTACTAATTCAAGGTTATTCAAACGTATTTCAATAACATTCCAAGCAATATACGTGAATTCAATTATTCTCGCAAATTTCCATATTCCATCCGAAACTCCTACAAATGCGACAAAACTACCAAACCGCATCATCTTCTTTCCAATTCAATAACAACAACGTTAATTCACATTTTAAATTCTTACCTTCACAGTTATATAAAAACTATATAAAAATCATATAATTTCCCATAACAACCCGCAACCATTTTCAATGCCAATTCAACTCGTTAAACATTCATTCACGTCATAAATGCCACGACGACGCAACTAGCGAGCTAAACAAAATCTAATTCATCTCCCCTTGACCACACCATGGCTCACGGCTTTACACCTACTCACACACCTACACGGCTACATCCATATATATTCACAACACACAATTTCACGTTTTCATTCATTTCCACACGTCACAACACATATATAATCTTCCATAACATAATAAAATCATAGAATTCTTACCTCTTCTTCCAACTTTCACTTGCCACAAACGTTGCCTTCTCGCCAAACTAATTACACCACGTTGTAGAGCGTCTTACACTTGTTAAGAATCCAAGAAGAGGAAGATTTTTAGGATGAAGATTGAAGGACTAAAATTTTCTCTCTTTCTCCTTGTTGTGGCCGAAACCCCCTTAGTCTTTAGCTCTCTCTTTCTCTTTTGTTTAATTTCTTGAATGTTCTTGAAGACTAAGTCTTCTTATATTAATAGAACACATGACCATCACATGACTAATTAGTTCATGGATTTGGGCCAACTTATGGATCATGGCCGGCCACCCCTATGGTTTTGGGCCTCAATTTTTTTTTTTTAATTTGTTGAGCCCAATTCGTTAAAAATCTCGTTTTATAATTCCCGAAACAAATTTCCGAAATTCC
Source organism: Lycium barbarum (assembly GCF_019175385.1). NCBI lineage: Eukaryota > Viridiplantae > Streptophyta > Magnoliopsida > Solanales > Solanaceae > Lycium > Lycium barbarum. Next base: position 38,419,590 of record NC_083348.1, on the reverse strand, counting down.
AATTTCGCCCTCGGCCTTCTTCAACACTTCCACAATAATATTTTCCATAGACAACACACACATATATTAATTCAAATCAACATACAACCTTATTCCTTACAAATCAAAGTTATTTCAAATTTTCCCGAATGCGCGAAAATACGGGATATAACAGAGGGCCCACCTCGGACCAACCCGAGGAGACGTACGTAAATTACAGATAGTAGACCTTATGAGGTCGTCCATAATCATTTGGAAGTATTCCGACTCCGTTTAGGAAGGTTGCATACTTAAAGCTCACTTTGAAGACAAGTTATAAGGAAATTGGTTCAATCTTACTGAAGGAATTGGGGCAGATTTCCATCTCGAATTCCGAGAAACGGAGTCGTATCTAAGGCTCGCGGCCGAGCCTATTATGTTGAGAACATGCCTAAGAATGAAGGGGTAGGATTTACATACCTCAATTGCGCCTTATGCTCGCTTAGCTTCACTTCCAATTTCGTCCAGAATCTACAAATGGTCGTGTTTACCAATTACTATTCATGAGACTTAACATTTCTAACCTTAACCAATACTTGTCTATAAGAATTTGGGCAGCACCTCCCCTATACATATAGCCTCCCCGAGATTCAACTCGGCTCCAAACAACCAACAACAACCCAACAACAATATCAACAACATCAACAATTATCATAATTCATAATATACACAATTAGTCTACTTTACGACATAATACAATAATCCTCATTTCGACTTCACGCTCCTAAATCAATACCAACATTCTCTCATTTATTCTAATCAAAGTCATTACAATACCATTCGGAATCATATCATACCATTTTCACAAGATATACATAGGGTATACACCATATACAAGTTTCCTACCAAAAGCATAATTCACCCACAACTTCCAATCTTTTAGCAAACATGTTCATGATATATTTCTATCTTTCAACTTCATCAATGACAACCATAATTTGCCTCTTAATACTTTCATTTCCATTTTTAAATAAGTTACAATAAACTTGCATAATTTCCTACAACAACTTAACAACTATTCTTCCATGACAACAAGAACCATTATTCTTTCATTCACTTCACAATAACACAATTAACATACTAGAGAAATTTAGTTCATCTTCCTTCATTAACATGGTACCACACGGCCATATTCTATATTTTTCCAACTTCCACCAATTCATTCAACTTTCATTTCCAATACAATTTCTACCATAACCATAACTAGATTTCATCATGAATTCAAGTCATCATGAATATGCAACACATGCATACATACGGCCAATATACATACACACCCAACACACAAAATTTTCATGCTTTTCATTCATTTCCACACACTACATCATACAAGCATCTTCCATAACATAACAAGGCATGAAATCCTTACCTTTTCCAAGACTTTCCACTTGCCACTAGAGTTGTCCTCTTGCCAAGATAATTGTATCACTCTGTAGAGAATCTTGAGCTTAGTAGTAATTTCCAAAGAAGTTGAATTTTGAACCAAGAATTTAGCTCCAAGAATTTTTTTTCTTTCTCCTTTCTCTTTTTTCTCCTCTCTAGCCGTGACCTCTTTCTTTTTTGTTCTTGATTTTTCTTTGTTTTTCTTGAAGCTTCTTTGGATAGAGATGACTATATAATGTCACATGGAAATTAATTAATTCCATGGACTTGGGCCATGTTGTGGCCGGTTGGGCTCCCATGTTTTGGGCCTTATTTTCTTATTATTTTGTGAGCCCAAATTGTAGGCTAAATATTATGATTCATGGAACAAATTTCCAAAATTCCAATTTTGCCCTTGGCCTCCTTTCGTAATTTCACACCAATGTATTCATAGCCGACACATTCATACTAAATAGGGTTCAAATATGGCCTCATTCATTACAAGCCAAGTTATCTCGAATTTTTTTCGAATATGCAAAAATGCCGGATGTAACATCAAGGCAGGTTATGTGTCCCCGATGTGGCAGGTCTACGCCACCAAATATTGAGAGAAGCTCATTGCTCCCGTATGAGGCTTTATATGGGCGAAAATGTAGATCCCCAATTGGGTGGTTTGAAACTGGAGAAGCTAAATTGATAGGGCCAGACTTGGTCCAACAAGCCATAGAGAAAGTCAAGATCATACAAGATCGGTTGCTAGCGGCCCAAAGTCGTCAGAAGTCCTATGCGGATAATCGTCGAAGGGACTTGGAATTCCAAATTAAAGATTGGGTATTCTTGAAGGTGTCGCCAATGAAGGGGGTTATGAGATTTGGCAAAAAGGGGAAGCTTAGTCCCCGGTATATAGGGCCTTATGATATTGTGCGCAAAATAGGCAAAGTGGCCTATGAGCTAGATTTACCTTCAGAATTGGGATCAGTCCATCCTGTATTTCATGTCTCGATGCTTCGAAAATGTATTGGAGATCCTACTAGGATCGTCCCAGTGAAAGATGTGCAAGTGACAGAGAGACTGACTTATGAAGAGATACCCATTGCCATATTAGACAGGCAAGTACGGAGGCTTAGAAACAAAAAAGTGGCCTCAGTTAAAGTTCTGTGGAGGAATAACAATCGAGAGGAAATGACATGGGAAGCGGAAGAGAATATGCGATCCAAATACCCACATTTATTTCAGCCTTTGGACGAGGGCCAAGATGAGACGTCGAAATCACAAGGTATGTATGTTTTCCATTTATGCTTTTGGGTCGTGTGTGGCCAAATTTTAAATGCTATTGTGTTGTGGCCCTGTGAGGCATCGATATTATGGGTTGTTGTGACAGGTTGGTAGTGCTATATTATAGGGGGAACTCTAGCGAAATTTCTGTAGAATCCCCGAGTGCTTAACATTCGAGGACGAATGTTCTTAAGGGGGGGAGAATGTTACACCTCGGAAAATCTTCCGTTGGTGCGCAAGTGAATGAACTAGTGAAATACGAGTATCGGGTTAATGATGACTTAAGGGCATTTTGGGAAAGAGTTATAACGTCCCTTAGATTGCTAATGAAGTGTTAAACAAGTGTTAAGAAGGTTCCATAAGGATTGGAGATCAACGAAGTGACGAGAACAAGTTCAGTGGACTGGTGAGTTTTATGGCACATTATACGGACCGTATAATGGACCGTAAAACCATCACAACGAAGGTTGCACACTGGAGCAATTTTACGGTCAATTATACGGACCGTATAAATTTTTACGTCCCGTATAATGAACCGTCAGATGGTCACAGTGAAGGGTGAAGGAAAGGCACGTTTTACGGTCAATTATACGGACCGTATAACGATTATATGGACCGTATAATGGACCGTATAATGGACCCCGACAGTTCAGCGATGAGTTATTAAATAAGGGACCAAGTTCACGAAATCATTTCCACATTTCATCCTTCTCTCTAAAACATCTCTCTACATTTATTACACAAGTTTTCAAGGATTACAAGCCATCAACAACATAAATCAAGTGAATCAAGAGTAAGGAAACCCATTAAAAGCCATTCAAGTCAAGAAAATCAAATGGAGGAAAACTAGGGTTTTTGCTCAAGTGGAGTATTATCAACTAAGGCTTGTTCCTACAACTTCTAAGGTATGATTCATGATATTTATATGTTGTTTGAGGTATTTGAGAGTTAAAATGCTTGGACATTAGAAGAGTATAGCAAAATGGGTCATGAATGATGAATAGTGACGTTTTGAGAAATAGTTCGAATTGAATCATGATTGTTGTTATGTTGTGACATGAATGTGTTATAAATGACGTTAAGACCATGAAAGCCACTGTAAATGAATGGACGAATTTGGGTGTTGTGACCATGAATATGGATAAATGAAAGTGAATTGAGAAACCTAGATAATGTGGACGATTAATTGCCATTGTTATGAAATTGTGAATGTATTGTTGACGTTTGGAAGTTGAATTACGATATGGAGGAATGTCGTATAAATAAAGGAAATGTTGTCCGATTTTCTCTAGCTTTAGCCATGTGTGCTAATTGTCGATTCTAATGATAGTACGACTTTAATGAAGGTAGAAGCGTGAGCATTGAAGGAGTACGTGCAAGTGTAGAATAGTTCGACGAAAAGGTATGTAAGGCTAACCCTTCTTTCATAAGGCATGGTTCTTTGGCCAAAAGTCTAAATCCTCTATAAGTCTACGATTCCTTCAAATGATTGACCTTCTGAGCTAGTAAGACTATGACATAGATGTAACGATAATGATGATGATAGAAATGATGCTAGAGATGCTTATGAGCTATTATGTATTCATGTGCCTATGAAGGGCTATAATATGACCCCGAGCTTATGATGTCGGGTAAGAATATATGTATATGAATATGTATAAAGTATGTATATGATTACGTAACGCGTGCACACCTCTGCAGATGGTACGGATAACCCTGATGCCTTGGTAGGGCCAGGTATGTATGACCTTGAGCCTTAGTTGGTCAAGTATGTATGAAACACCGAACCTTCATGGTCGGGCAAGTTATGTATATGTATGTATATATGTGAATATGTTATGTATATGATATGTAAATGATTATGAGAGTAATTAAGTACGGATGTGGATGTATGTATACGGATACGCAATAGAAACGAAATGCCCCTATGGAAAGCAAGTAAGTGCCATGATGATGATATTGTTGTCTCCCTTCCTACGTTACTGCCTAAGTTGTCTATTATGCTTCTATATTGATGTTGATCATGCTTTACATACTCAGTACATTCTTCGTACTGACGTCCTTTTGTTTGTGGACGCTGCGTCATGGCCGCAGGTGCACAGGGAGACAGACTGGACTCATAGTTGCTTATTCAGAGATTGCATAGCAGAGCTCCATCTCATTCGGAGCCATAGCTTTTGGGTACTTATTATTTTGTGTACATAATTATGGGCATAGCGGGGTCCTGTCCCGCTCATGTGATATGCTATACTCTTAGAGGCTCGTAGTCACATGTATGTGGTTAGTTATGTCTGGCCTTGTCGGCCTATATTTTGTATATCATTTTGCTGGCCTCGTCGGCCCATGTACATTGTTGTGGCATAGCTGCCTATGATGATTAAAGATGTTGTCGTCCAATGGTACTAGTATGATTGATGCTTAGAAATGTATGATTGATGATGTGGCTCACCTAGATGCGAGTATGAGTGTAAGCTAAGGGGTGCCCGGGTGGGCTAGCACCGGGTGCTCATCGCGGCCCCCTAGTCGGGTCGTGACATCCAGTCTTCCATGTTTCGATGCTCCGCAAGTGTGTTGGAGATCCCATGAGGATTGTTCCAATTGATGATGTGCAAGTGACAGAAAAGCTAACGTATGAGGAAGTGCCTATTTCCATCCTAGATAGGCAAGTGTGAAGACTTCGAAATAAGGAAGTAGCTTCAGTCAAAGTTCTATAGCGAAACAACAACCGGGAAGAAATGACTTGGGAGGCGGAAGAGAAGATAAAATCCACATATCCGCACTTATTTCAATCCCCAGAGGAGATTCGAGACGAAGCCCCAACATTATGAGGTATGTACGCTTACTTTTCATGCTTTTGGTCGTGTGTGGCCATAGATATGTTACTATTATGTTGTGGCCCTGCCTCACCTTATACACTATTTCCTTCAAGGTGAGGCAGAGTACTCATAAATGTTCATAATATAATCGGGGGTTCACGACCATACGTCACCCCGACATAGCCATGGTTGCCTTCAAAAACTAATATGCGCTCCTAATGATAAATGTGAAATGATATTACATCATGATATGTCTATAAGATGATCAATAATGCTAGCTTATAATATGCCTATGTTATGTATGAAAATGCCGAGCTATGATAAGATTATGATATGTTCATGAGATGTGTAATAATGATGGGTTATGATTGACTATATGACGATATGATTCCACCGCGCCAATATGGCCGGGCATGTCACCGCTAAGGCAGGCTGCATATGATTCCACCGTGCCTAGATATCCGAGCATGTCACCGCTAAGGCGGGCTGCTATGTTTCCACCGAGCCTAGAGGGCCGGGCATGATCACCACTAGTGGGCGGCATATGATGATTACCCGGACGCGGGTTAACGATGAGGATTACGATGTGATGAGATATGTGATGTGATGATATATGTACCATGATTATGTAAAATATGATATATGTAAGAAATGTATTTGCCTATGACACTCATGCAGGTTATATCTTTCTCTTATGGCTCATGATCCCTCTATTATATTTTTTTCATTCTTGTCTTACATACTCAGTACAATGTTCGTACTGACGTCCGTTTTCTTTGGACGATGTGTTCATGCCCACAGGTAGACAAGGAGGTGAGCTCGGACTCGTAGGAGCGGTTAGCTGATTGAAAGCACTCCTTTGTTCCAGAGGTGCTTGATTATTCTTTTGTGTACATTTGTATATGTTGGGTGTGACGGGGTCCTGTCCCATCCATATGTCTATTACTCTAGTAGAGGCTCGTAGATACGTAGTGTGGGTTACGTGGTTTCACGAGGTTGCCGTTATGTAAATATATATACATGTATTATTTTGATAGCCTAAAGGCTTACGTCTATAAAAGTATTTATGTCTTCAAATGAAAGATGATTTCCTTATAATTTGAGTATGAATGTGATAAAAGAATGTTAATGAGCGTGATAAGTAATAGAACTAGCGGTGTTCGGTGGTTAGCCCCGGATACCCGTCGCGGCCCCTAGCTGGGTCGTGACACATCGTACAGGACTCTAGGCTAAAAACATGTCTATGAATCTAAAGTCTAACAAATAAGTAATCCATAATGTCCAGAGTACGAAAAGACATCATAGCAAGAAGATCTTGAGGCGGCCTGGCAGGGGAAGAAGCTCACCTTAAAATTTGTCAACAATTATCCGCCACGCTAGATGTGAGGATGAGCAACGGTCTCTATATCACAATCTGCACTCAAAGGATGCAGCAAGGTAGTATCAGTACAAACACTATGTACCGGTAGATATCATAGGCCAGCTAAGATTAGTATCATGCATATTTCGTAAAATCAATAGAATAAAACAAGCCAATCAACAGACATGAATATCAATAAATCACCGCAAGTCAACCAAGGACAATCACAATCAAATCACCAAGAAGGTCAAGCAATCACAATTACATAAGACACAACGGAAATAAATTTACCACAATAAAGTCACTCGCTATGCATACATGCTACCTGATGTCTTAGCTCAGTAGTCATGACCTGCAGGGGACCCATGGTGTGAATGTACCACTCGTTCTGGAATACTCCTCTGACCCGAGCACAAACCTCCGCTCTGGAACGAACCTCGATCGCGGGACATATCAAAGTGCCTCTCGTTTTCGGAACGATCTTTGGACCACGAGCCCATAATCTTGGTCACATGAGTGCCTTTCTATACATCTTACAGAACAGTGTTTCTTACCTTTCCAATATCAACAATCAACTCATCATTTCGTGTCACAATACCCTTGAGAAGATTATATTAGCTTATCATCACAACACATCCACTGTAGATTCAATCACACAGGAATAATGGCACGGAGCCTACACAATCACTCAATCACATTCACGTAGGAATTTAGCCACATAATACTATGCATGAAAACTAGACATGCTTTGTCCTAAGGAGATCACAAAACATACAATCAACTAACCAATGTCTAACTTAAGCAAACCGTAACCTACCTCAAAATAGAGCTGGAACACGAGGTTACTCTGCTACAGCCTTTCCTTTCCTCAAAGCCTCAATACGTTCACGGTCTAAAAATAGAAGGCTCAATGAGTCACATTTCTCAATTCACAAACACCAAAGCAAGAATACCCTTCCCTTCCCTTATTCTAAGGGTGGATGATTTTCTAGGTGATAAACAACCTATCAAGGCCCCTAGTATTCATTTACCATCAATTTATATAACATTCTATCAAATATTCCCATTACAAACAGTTTTTTATGGCAAAGACACCATTTTTATAGAACCCTACATCTCAAATCACTTAGTTTATGATTCTAAATGTTCAATTTATGACAAATTGCAACTAATCAATCCATTTAAATGATAAATAAGCGATAATAACCCTAACCCATCAAGTTTAGAAGGTTTATTGACATTCTAGGGTTTCTAATTCACTTTCACCATCAAAGACCCATGAAGATGATTACAATAATGAAGGGGGAGGGAATGATAGAATGAAAAGCAATGGAACTTACCTTTCAAGGTTATCTTGCCCTAACATGAAAATTCTCTCTAGGTGCTTGTTTGGAAGTGTGTTGGGGTTTTGTGAAAAGAGAAAATAAAACTGAGTATATAAAATTCGGACTACTATTTTACGTCGACCGCTATAGCAGTCATTATGTCGCTGCAGTGGTACCACTATAGCGGCCCACAACAAAATCGATGTGACCGCTATAATGGTCCATCTACCGTTATAGCGGTACCACCATAATGGTACATTGCCCACTATAGCGGCCACTAAGGAAAATGAGTGGCCACTGGCAGTGGTCCAAGTACTGCCACATCGGCTCGTTTTGGGCAGTGAGCTCGATTTTGTCCAATTTTTCCCCCTATGACCCCACATTTCTTCCAAGGCCTCAAAAACACAACACAAAATATGCACACAAACCAAAAGTCGCCCTATGAATCCACCCGCGGACTCGGAATTCCCAACGGAATCCTAATTTCCCATAACGATCGGAAGGGTTGTTACACCAGATACCAATTAAAGCACCGTTCGTCCCCGAACGGACAAGGGTGAGAAAACTTGGGAGGAGTTACCTGACTCGGCGAAAAGCTGAGAGTATTTGCTACGCCTATCGGACTTTGTCTCCTAAGTAGCTTCTTTCACTGATTGATTCTTCCACTGAACTTTCACATAAGCTATTTCCTTGGACCTCAACTTGTGAACAACGCTGTCTAAGATAGCAATGGGCCCTTCCTCATATGACAAATTTTCATCTAACAAAACCGAATCCCAACGGATGATATAGGAAACATCACCGTGGTACCTCTTTAACATCGACACATGAAACACCAGATGAACACCTGATAGACCCGGAGGTAAAGCCAACTTATAAGCCACCCCTCCCACACGTTTGGTAATCTCAAACGGACAAATGTACCTCAGGCTAAGCTTTCCCTTCTTCCCAAACCTCATCACACCCTTCATGGGTGAGACCTTCAACAGCACTTGCTCTTCTTCCTCAAACGCAAGATCTCGGACCTTGCGGTCTGCATACTCTTTCTGCCTACTCTGCGCTGCCAAAAGCTTGGCTTGAATCACCTTCACCTTCTCTAGGGACTCTCTCAAAAGGTCAGTACCCCACGGCCTCACCTCGAACGCATCAAACAGTCCAATAGGAGACCTACACCTCCTTCTATACAATGCCTCAAATGGGGCCATATCAATACTCGAGTGATAGCTATTATTGTAAGCAAATTCAGCTAAGGGGAAGAACTGATCCCAATGCCCACCAAAATCTATCACACACACACGAAGCATATCCTCAAGAACCTGAATAGTCCGCTCAGACTGCCCATTTGTCTGAGGATGGAAGGTTATGCTAAGATCTAATTTCGCACCCAACTCTTCATGCAAACATTGCCAAAACTTAGATGTAAATGTGGTACCCCTATCGGACACAATGGAGATAGGAAACCCGTGAAGCCTAAGTACCTCATGAATGTAGATTTTAGCCAATTTCTCTGTGTCATAAGTTATCTTTACCAGAATAAAGTAGGCATACTTAGTCAACCTATCAACAATAACCCAGATAGAGTCAAACTTCCCTAACGTCTTCGGAAGACCCACCACAAAATCCATGGCTATTCTTTCCCACTTCCACTCAGGAATGGGCATCCTCTGCAGTGTACCCCCAGGTTTCTGATGTTCATACTTCACCTGTTGGCAATTCAGACACTGAGCAACGAACTCTACTATATCACATTTCATTCCAGTCCACCAGCAATGTTGCCTCAGATCACGATACATCTTAGTTGCACCTGGATGGATAGAATACCTCGAGCTATGAGCCTCTATTAGAATGGTCTTGATCAAATCGCCCGCCGGCGGCACACACACTCGCCCCTTGATTCGCAGCACGCCCTCCTCATCTATCACGGCCTCTTTGGCCTCACTACGCAACACCTTATCACGTATTTTACATAGCTTAGTGTCTTCAAATTGCTTAGCTTTAATCTGCTCTAAAAATGATAACCGAGCCTCAACACAAGACAACACCTTGTCTGTGTTAGAAATATCCAGTCTCATAAAACTGTTAGCCAGAATCTGAACCTCTCTAGCCAACAGACGCTCAGAAGAGATCAAACTAGCCAGAGTTCCCATACTAGCCGACTTCCTGCTCAATGTGTCATCTACTACATTGGCCTTACCAAGGTGATATAAAATGGTGATGTCACAGTCTTTCAGCAATTCCATCCATCTCCGTTATCTAGAGTTAGATCTTTCTGAGTGAACACATGCTGCAAACTACGATGGTCTGTGTACACCTCACAATGGACACCACACAAGTAGTGCCTTCAGATTTTCAACGCAAACACCACCGCTGCTAACTCTAGATCATGAGTAGGATAGTTCTCCTCATGCACCTTCAACTATCGAGAAGCATAAGCAATCACCTTCTTTTGTAGCATCAAAAGTGCACCCAAGCCAGAACGTGAAGCATCACAATAAACAACAAAATCCTTGCCCTCAACGGGAAATGCCAGAATCTGTGTTGTAGTCAATAATGTCTTGAGCTTCTGAAAGCTCTCTTCACACTCATCGGACCACTGAAACAGTACCATTTCTGAGTCAAACGGGTCAAATGAGAAGCAATAGAGGCAAACCCTTTCACAAACCGATGATAGTAGCTAGCTAGACCCACAAAACTACGGATCTCGATCACTGATGTGGGCCTAGCCTATTCCTTAACTGCCTGAATTTTCTGAGGATCCACCATAATACCCTCTTTCGAAATAATATGCCCCAAAAAAGACACAGAAGAAAACCAGAATTCGCATTTGGAGAATTTAGCATACAACTCCTTCTCTCGCAATACCCCAAGAGCGATTCTCAAATGTTTCTCATGCTCCTCCTTACTCCTAGAGTACACCAGGATATCATTAATGAACACTATTATGAATGAGTCTAATTAGGGCTTAAACACACCGTTCATCAAATCCATGAACACAGCTGGGGTGTTTGTAAGCCCAAAAGACATAACCAAGAACTCATAGTGCCTGTACCTGGTTCGAAAAGCAGTTTTAGGAACATCTTCTGCCCGAATCCTCAACTGATGGTACCCTTATCTTAAATCAATTTTGGAGAACACAGAAGCTCCCTGTTACTGATCAAACAAGTCATCAATATGGGGAATGGGAAAATTGTTTCGGACAGTTACCTTATTCAGTTGGCGGTAATCAATAAACATGTACATAAACCCATCCTTCTTCTTAATAAACAATACAGGAGCCCTCCACGGAGAGGCACTCGGGGCGAATAAAACCCTTACTTAGAACATCTTGCAACTGCCCTTTCAGTTCCTAAGTTCTGTTGGTGCCATCCTATAAGGTGGGATGGAGATAGGACGGGTCCCTGGGTCTAAGTCAATTATGAAGTCAATATCACGATTCGATGGCATACTAGGAAAGTCCGCGGGGAACACATCCGCAAAATCGCATACCATTGGAACCGAATCAAAGGATGGAGTATCTGCACTGGTATCACAAATATCTGCCAGATAAGCTAAACAACCCTTCTCTACTAGCTTCCTAGCATGAACAAAGGATATCACTTTCTTAGGGAGGGGACTAAGGTTACCCTTCCACTCGAGGCTAGGTGCCCCGGACATGGCTAGTGTAACAGTCTTAGCTTGGCAATCAAGAATAGCATAATGCGGGGACAACCAACTCATACCAAAAATAACATCGAAATCTACCATGTCTAAGATCATCAAATCTGCCCAAGTACTATATGTCACGACCCAACCCCGTAGGCCGTGACTAGTGCCCGAGTTGGACACTCATATTATCTATTAACTGTAGTCATTTGCAATTAGCATGTCATGATCTCATTTGTACATAAAAAAAAAAATAGGACATTATTTTTAAGCTGTCAAGTTTTGTTTGTCTTAGGCACCTGTCTCCTGAGGAGTTGCACTTTTTAAACAACAACATATATATATATATTCCTACGCAAGCTGACAAGGCTGCCACGATATACAAAATAACAAACATACATACATATGCAAGCCGACAAGGCTGCCATTACGAATGGGTACGCCCCAAACATAAGTCATAGACGTAAAACGCATCAACAACTACAAACAGACCCACACCGATGTCCACAGACCTCTAAGAGTAATGACCGTATCATATGGCGGGACAGGGCCCCGCCATACCCGAATAAACACTTATATATACAACAAAGGAAGTTATACCACAAGCTAGGCTCCGGAACAAAGGAGCAGTCCAAAATAGCTGAATAGGTATCCTAAGCCGGCGGATCTCCAAAACGAGCGTCTGTACCTGCGGGCATGAACGCAGGCCCCCGAAGAAAGGGGGTCAGTACGGAATATGTACTGAGCATGTAAAGTTTGAAACATAATAATAGACTTATATTGAGACAAGGTATGTAGGACTCAATGCAACAACCAGAATTTTCATAAAACTTGCATTTGAACATATTCCATCTATATAATTCTCATATCAATGTCATTATAGAGTTTTGTAATCAAAGCTGCATAATCATTCTGTATATAACATATATATCGTGTCCCGGCCCTTTAATGAGGGACTCGGTAATTATAATCATAGAATCATAAACATAAACATGTACGTGTCCCGGCCCTTTAATGAGGGACTCGGTAATAAGGAATATATGCCCTCCTGGCCGCCATCTCCATATCATAATATCATCACATTATCATATCATCATATCATCATCATATATATATATATATATATATATATATATATATATATATATATATATAACGTGTCCCGGCCCTTTAATGAGGGACTCGGTGAATAATGTAGTAAACATGCGCATGAAAACGTGTCCTGGCCCGGGACTCAGTGAAGGAGCGGTAAGCACGAGCAGAATAATGAGCAACCACATATATGCAATTCATCTTTTTAGACTCAATGGATAAGCAACTAACCAGCTCTAAAGTGTCAAAATAATATTCATATTCAGTTCATTTTAAGTCTCATAACAAACTATTACAAGAAACGTTTCAAATTTCATGTACATGTATCACTTTAACATGATGTAGCTTTTAAAAGTCAAGTATGTCTCTAGTTGTGCAATTCTTTAAGAATAGGAACTTTCATGCATTATTCATTAGTCACTCATATTGTAGGCACATGACAACAACCTTAATAAAATATAGAATCATAAGTCATACATGGAACTAGAGAATAGAATTTACCCCAAGGTTCATATCGTTTCATACTTACGTCTAGGACATGCCAAAAGAAAGAAGGAATAGGCTTTACATACCTTTAGCGTTTAGTCGTATTATAACTTGTACTTGCTGCCCAAAAACACTTATCCTATATCAAGATATCAAGAGCTACAATTAGTCTACGAGGGAATTCAATACGTACTTTAACGTCAACAATCCCTTTCAAACATTTAGACGACGTTTCGTTCGCATTCAAATCAACTACATACAACCACCCCAACATCAATAATCATATGTTCAATACCAATCCGGACATCCCACATAACATTCCAAATAGCCCACATTCACAACATTCCATAACGATTCACATACGGCTACTACATTCTCAAGTTACTCCTAATAATCCGTAGCCTTAACGTTTTCGTGTAACAACTTTACAACAACCCAAACAACGTAAATACAATATATATTCTTAACTATCATTAGTATTTCCAATTTAAAGAATACAACATGTCCAAAACAGTTCCTAACCACAACACGTCCAAAACAGTCCCTAATCAACAACACGCCTAAAACAGTCCCTAACCAACAACATAAAGGTGCCCGAAATTCTTGCAAACGTTTACAAACATACCAAGCAAACCACATATGATTCTTACACATTATTTCATGTCTTCATTTCATATAATTTCAGTAAAATACGACCAGCAGTCACACGATAAATATATCACCAAATTCGTACGCAAACAACTACCTTGTCGACACAAAAACCTTACAACGACAACAACATGTTTAATGACATTACTTTCATGATTCTTGGAACTGTTTTAGCATCATTTCCATTCTTACAACAGCCCACAATTCATATCAATTTCAACTCGAATCATTATGCTTCACTTCCACTAAACGTTCATAATAAGAATCAACACTCAACACATACAATTTCACCTCTAGCACTAAAACAGTCCACTGTTTTGGACTGCTTGTATGCTTCAACATAATTCATTTCTTTAGCACCTTAATTCACATATTTAACATGCATACAATACACCACAATGTCCATAACAACAACAATCAAAATGTGGCACAAAACAGTCCATAATCTCCCCTAAAACAGTCCCTTTACACGGCTTTAACACTAGTACAACAACTTCATGATTTTCATCCTTTTATCCAAACTACAACACATTCAATCCATTTCCAATACATGTACAAGAAGATTAGACATGATTTCATTAGAGTCTTCAACCCATGGCTCACTTTAATTTTTAGAAAAACAGTCCAATATCCAACATGCCACATCACAAACAAACTTCTACAACCTTTGTTCATTTACTTATGTTGATACATATTCAATTCATCAACAATACAAGCAAAATGAAATCAACCATGACTTCACCAATACTCATGGCTAACTCTCTACTTCAACTCCAACAACAATCATGCATGAACTATACATTCAAATCGTCATGAAACACAAGAACAATAAGCATTCTTACCTTACAATCCTGTTCTTCACTTTGGACGAATTTTCAACACTATTGAGGTGCTTCACTTCTTGGTTTCGTTTCAACAACTACTACATATTCTTGTACACTAAATGAGGAGTTGATTTGAGGAAGAAAACTGATTTTTTTGGAACAAATTTGGACCTCACTTTCGACTAACTCTAGGTCAAGAGTTTCCTTTTCTCTCTCTATGTGTTCTTAACTTGTAAGTGTTGAAATGGTGTAGTGAGTTGTGGAGTAAATATGATTTTTCATTATGTGTATTCCCTACAAGACTTGGACATGTGTACCACACTAATCTTGGGTCAATAACCTTTGACCATGGCACTAATCTAGGCTACACATGGAAAACAATATGGCCAGATTTTTTTTTGGTTCCCAATCCCACTAATGGTTAGTTTAATCCCACTTTTCATTAATATATCAATGCCAAACGAAATTGTAGTTGAATTATGACTTGAAACGAAACCGGAAGTTAAAATCTCTACTCCGTATCTTAAAATAGTCTTGTCTTTAACTTGTCACGTTTAGTTTAAAACGTCCCAATATATGAAAATATGGGATATAACACTATACCCCATGAAAGAAATCGCGCACGAAGGGTAGACGCCATCTACCACCACAGAATCCCCAATATGAGTAGATACATAAATAGGGGTCTCAAGGGTATCATAAATTATATCCATACCCACAGCAAAATAGGTAGACACATGTCACACCCCAACCTTGGTGAGGAGTGACCGGCACCCGGCATCTTACGAAAATCGAGCGAACCAACTTATTACTCGCATTCTCCATGTCTTAAACGTAACAATAGGGCCAAGAAGGCCAACTATGAATATGGTATCATGCATACGTATAATTACCAAAAGCTTATGACGTCAACACCTCTACTTAATAAAACTTAACTAAGCTCTACACGGGAATCTGTCTGCAAGCCTCTATGAACATGACTGAAATACAGAAGTCAGGACAGGGCCCCCGACATACCCTTGATACAAAATACATATACAAACCCAGACTTAGTGATGCTCCAGGAAGAAGTGGAGCCCACCAATCAAGAATAGTACCTGGAGACAGCCTACTGTGGAGGGTCCTCGTCTCGTCTGTCTATACCTACGGGCATGAACGCAGCGTCCATAAGAAGGAACGTCAGTACAAATAATAAGGCATCAATAAGGGAATAACAAGAGACATGAAGCATAAAATGAGATAAAGAGATAACTTGTACGCCTGATTTCCTCGTAAGGAGAATGTCATGCATGCTTAGATTTTTCTTAGAAAAACATTTCTCATACATATATATACACGAAATAGTAATGCTGCGGAATGTGTAGCCCGATAAATAAATAGATTATATTGCCGAGGAACGAATGGCCCGATCCATAAATATATAATAGTGCTGACGAACAAATGGTCCAATACATAAATATATAATAGTGCCGACGAACGAACGGCCCGATCCATAAATATATAATAGTGTCAAGGAAGGAACAGCCCGATCCATAAATATATAATAGTGCCGAGGAACGAACGGCCTGATCCATTTATCCAATATATCCTGCGACCGGGAAAATATCATAATATACCAGCTGATCAGGTGGCTATACGTATATAACGCCTCACCTTTCCCCATATCCCCTATATACATGTATAATATAAGTAGCATGCATGAAAGCCCAAATAAAAGATATGACTCTACCGGAGTGACGTAAGGTCGGTAACCTCCGATTTATATTATGGAACAATCATCATCGCTACATCTCACCCCGAAGGAACAATTATCATGAGGTGAGATCAACAACAATGAGTAAAATCAAAAAAATCATGAAATATACTCAACAATCTCATGAGAGCATTAAAACCATAAACTTTGAAATTTCTAGAAATAGGATCATCATCATCAACATTATCATCATGAAAACATAACCTTCTTTAGCGTCATAAGCAACTTTAAAAATCATTAATCTTTAGCTTTTGGAAAAAAGGACATTCTGGAAGATATGTATGGATTCACAAGAAAGAAGTCATCATTGTCATCATGGGCATCATAGAAAACATCTTGTTTTTAATATCATAAAAACCTTGAGAATCATGAACTTCTAGCTTTTCAGGAACAAGGATGTTATAAAAGACATGTATGGAATCGCAACATAGGAATAATGCATTTGGAAAGAAAGGGACTAGCCTTAACATACCTGGAAACTCACTTCTTGACTTTCCAACCTACCTCCCATCTTCCGATCTATTTACGATCGTTCGTAGTCTCGTAATCTACATATAAAACCATTCATACTATTGTCAGGATCACCATCATTCACTTGTCTTAAGCCTTTAATTTAAATCCATTTAAAATCTGCCGAAATTTGGGCAGCATCTCCACTGTTTATATGCCCATCCCGAAATCACCATCTAGCAACCAACAATAACAACAACAATACCAACATCAACAACAATATAATCAATACCAAAATACTCCATAAAACATCCCACACGATGTTTATCCAATATTTCCACTAACAGAATTATTATACGACCATTTAATAGTTATATCTCTATAATTAAACTTAAATCTACACTAATACGGAGGAATTCATACCTTTATCCCGCTAGTACCGCGATATATTTGATATCCACCTTAGATTCAAGCTAATATTTGCCTCAAAACGATTTTATTATCGCAACTATACGCTGTCCGGGCCAGAATACGAGAACTATACTTGGTTTGCGTGAAAATTTGATGATTGGAAATCGGGGAAACTTTCCAGAAATTTGGAGAGTTTTTGGGTGTTTGGATGAGGAAATGAGGGGGTAAGCCCCCTTTTATAAGGTTCCAGGCTCTGCCTCGATCGACTTAAAAAGTACTCCGCGCGTTTGCGCTGGGTAGTGGCGTGTTCGCGCTGGGTTGTCTGTCACCCCTTCTGCGCGTTCGCATAGAGCATTTTCCTGGCCTGCTAGCCCAACTTTTAATGTCCATATCTCTAACTTGTAACGTCCATATCTCCTTGTCCCGATACCGTATCGATAAGCGGTTTGTTGCGTTAGAAACTAGACTTTATGAACTCCACTTTAGGTTCTTGTTTTGCCTCAAAACTCCTCATATACTAAAAGATATTCCTTCCTCAAGTAGGGCCAAAACTACCCCTCATGTTCTCTCCAAAATCCAACAAACTTAATTTCCTTGATTCGCTTGCCCTCCAAATCCTTCTGTTTCTTATTATATGAACTTAAACCCTCATAACATAAGATAAGCGCATCAAATCTCATGTATCCTTGGAGGTAACTCCAATTTCCCTACTTGAAACAGTAAACACTCATAATCTCAACGTATAGAACCACGGGGTGTAACATTCTCCCCCCTTTAAAAACATTCATCCTCGAATGTTGAAGTAGAGTTCGCTCTGAGGTAGATGTCAATGTTCTCCCCTGTATTTGCTAGTATTTACCTTACTTACGTGCAGTTCAACTTGATCATTAAGACTAAACTTATTTGAATTGCACCACTTATTCTTTTTCTTTGGTGGTAAAAATTTATGCTCATGTTCAAGGTCGCTCCTTTTTCTTACTAACTCTATGTGCTTAGTCATTCTCGTTAGTTCGCCATCTCCGTCGTCTACACTCCTATATGCCCGGTACAAGCTTTTATCCAATTTCTGATACCATCTTCATTTTATTCAAGAATTTTTTGTTCTTTCCAATCTCTGTGTATCCTTCTTACACTTCACAAATATCCCCGGCCCTTGTGTTTCTGGGATTGACACGCTTTCCCCTTGAGAAAATTTCAAAACTGATCATATAGCCTTTGTTGCTTTCTTACAACAGTCGAATCAATCCTTGCGGTACGTTATCGCCCAGCTAGAGCAATATTAAAATCCCTTGTTTAATCCTTTCTTCCTTTGATTTGACTTATTGTGTTCGGGCTGACTATTCGTATCAAGGATACCTTGAATCTTTCCTTTAATGGTTTCTTCCTTTCAATCACTCATAACGTTTTCTAATTCTTGGGTCGGCTAATAAATTTGGGGGTGAATTTGGATGTTTGTTTGAGATTAAGCAAGATTCCTTGTCATGCAGTGAATTCAAATCGCTTCATTCTTTCCTCTGTCTGTAACCTTCATTCATCTCTTTCCAATAAGAGCCATTATTCTTACTTGCTCCACAAGGTTCCATTGTCACCAACTTATCCTAATCAAACGCGATATCCTCTGATCATTTCCTTCGGGGTTCTCCTCTTACCTTTGACCTTTTCCCGACTTTCACTTAATAAGTTTTTCCCATAATTTTGGCGCACTTATCTGTCATTTCGGTTTATCAATCAAGTGTACCACTTAATTCCTTAAATGCCTATCTTCTCTGTCTATATGCTTAAACCCTTTTCTTGCGTTCTTATCTTCAACTACTTCCATAACTTCTACTTCTGTTGGCTTGGCCCAACCAGTTTCGTGTCTCTTTATTTCTTTACTAATGGTCAACTTCTCTTGTTCGGCTTTGATACTTCTCCTTACTCGCTTCTCTGGTGCTATCTTTGATTGTCTCTCTTAGTACTGGTCAACTTTATATATCGGATATCGCGCCTTTTTAGCTTCTTAGCCGGACCCCTTAATTCCTTACAATCTCATCATAGTCCTATCTACAATATCGCGCGGGTTATTGGTATTAATTTCTCCCTACTAATGTCTTATTATTCTCGGTGATGATTTGTCCTCAAATTGTTTGCCCAATGTATATCGAATAGCCCGGAGGTTTATATTCAAATTGGAATCAATCAACCAGACTTTTTTTCATAATCCGTCCATGACAACAATCGTAACACAATACCTTATACACTTGTATACGACCCTTCCTCATTATTATTATTAGCTCTCATAGCAAAGTTACATTCATAACACATTAACAATCGCAATGTAAGCTGGCTTACGACTCAAGATGTCTTTAAATAAATATTTGGAACTTTCCTCCAATTTTCTCTCCTCAAATCTTAACATGATCAACAAAATCTCGCTTAATCGCAACCTTCTATAGCTATTCCCCTTGGCTAAAACCTTCATTTCCTCTTATACTAAAATCTCCTTTTTATTTCTTTCATTATCTGGTGAAGTACTTTGCTGCACATTTGAAAGTAACTCAGAATGTGAGCGATTTGGGCCATAGCCGGGGAACATAATGTATTTTATTGACAGGATTTATTCTTTTGGCCTTTGCTAGTTCTTCACCATCTTGTCATGCATTCTTGTTCCACCGTTGTTTCGTTTCGTATACACCTGCATTTAGTTCATTCCCACTTCCGTTAGTAAAATGGTACATCTCAGCTTTGGCTTCTTCAAGTCGATATATCTGCCCCTTTCTGAGTTTAGGAGTATTGTAATTCATCTCGAAACTGAATTTATCTTTCCCCCACCTTTTCAGGAATAATTTCACATACCAGTAATATCCAAATACTCGCCATCTCTGGTAAACATCTGGCCAGCTTTAGCGATCCTCTAACTCTTTATCCCATACAACACTGGAATGCCTTTCATTGTCTTGTTCTAGTCATTCCTTTTTAATTAGCTGAACTTTTATACCGAGTCAAAAGTCTACACATATTGAATACAATTCCGACCACTTCTTCCTTTCGTGCTCATTAATCCTCTAGGCCAATGAATTGATGGTGACATCAAAGCCCATCAGAATCTTTATGGAGTTTCTCCCTATACACCAGTCCTTCAGCCGAAACGTTTATTCATAACCACCTTTTTACTAAGTTCCTTGAGATTTGTTTTAATACATTCAAGCCGTTTTTCACAAAGTTACTCGTCGTTATCCTTTTCTGTTAACACTACCAACCTTTAGTCCCTTATTTAGGTCTATATGATTCCATCTTTCTTGCAATGTGACTTTAGTTCTTTTACATTCTGGATCTTCTGTAACTAAGATTTTTGCATCATCCATAAGCTTTTTCTTTCATGTTTCCATCCCTAATTCCGCTTTGTTTCTCCATTACTCGGCCTTTCATAACATCCTTGTCTTAGAACTTCGAGTAAGCCTTTCCTTGAAATCTTCTAACCTTATCCTTTTTTAAGTGGTTCCTAGTTCCTTTTTCTTTTACCTTAGTTCTACCTTTGTTTTATATTCATGTGTCCTTATATTTGTACCTCAGTACACGTCCTTGCCAATATATTTTATGTGATAAAAGGCCCTTATCGACATCTGGCTCCTTTAGTAACATACAACGTTCTCTTACCTCGGTTACCCCCTTGTACTCTTAGATCATTAACATATTTATACTCAAGGGTCGTCTTTAAACATATACTTATCCCTTCCACTTCTTACCTTGAGAAGAACTTACAACTCCTATTTAATCATCCTGACGCCTTACTAATGAAACACTTTGAAAGGTTTAATCAACTCACATTTTGCCTCGATTCGACCAGCAATATAAGGAGTAACAGATAGCAATGTAGGACTCAGACCAGTCAATATATATACATCATAACGAAATACTAACAATTTACCTGCAACAATGTTGGGTGAAGATTCAAGTCCCTGTCGCCTAGCTAATACATAGGTATGATGCTGAAGATTACTCGACCTGGACGCTCCTCTTTGATATCTACCCCGATCTGCTAATGTCTGAGAGCTTTTCCCTAGAGGGCATACGAATGACGAAGAACCGACTGTTAATCCTATAGGCGAGATCCTGACTTTACCACGTATCCATAGACAGTCACGCCTACGATGGCCTGGCCAAGATCAGGCATAGCAAACATCTAACCCCAATCGGCACGGTCCAGAATGCAGTTTACTACATTGGGTACATCGTGGTATGGGTGGTCTAGTCTGAGTGGAACCAATCCTAATCTGAGAACTGGAAACTTTAGAGCTCTGAACTGGCCCAGAATAAATGGATCTATCAAACCCTGGTCCAGGAAACTATGGAGGCGCACTAGTTGTTGAATGAGCTGAGTGCCTAGAGAACAGCTGCCTCAGGCCACTTCTGAACTCACTGTCAATCCTTGAGGACCTGACCCTCTTTCTCTGACCCCTATTACTGTGGCCCGCACCCTATCGCTGATCTTGAGCTGCTACTAACTGAGTCAGCAAAAGATATCCTGTCTCATCTCCTAGTTCGTGGCACCATGTCACACCCCGCCCTTGGTAAGGCGTGATTGGCACCCGGCACCTTACAGGAACTGAGCGAACCAACTTATAACTTACATCCTTCGTGTCTCAAATGGAAACAATAGGATCGAGAGGCTAAATACGAACATAATATCATGCATAAGTAAATGTACAATAGACGCATGATGCCGATATTACTATTGTCACACTATGACTAAGCTGTACACAGGAACTGTCTGCAAAGCCTCTATGAACATGACTGAAGTATACAAGTCGAGACAGGGCCCCCGATATACCCTGGACAAAATCATATATATATATATATATATATATATATATATATATAGACACGGCAGTGCTCCAGGAATAAATGGAGCTCACCAATCAAAACTGGTACCTGAAAGCAGCCTACTGCGGAAGATCCTCGTCTCGTCTACTTACACCTGCGGCCATGAACGCAGCGTCCACAAGAAGGGACGTCAGTACGAACAATGTACTGAGTATGTAAGGCATGAATGGTAGTATGATATCAGAGTGAAGAAAACATAAGATAAAGTAAGTAATTATACCTCGTACTCTTTTTAAGATCTTTGTCATGTAAACTACTCGTCTACAGGAAAAACATGTCATACATATCCATACACAACATACATACATATGCATTCACATACACTTACCATACATACATTTTTCATATCCGTACCCGACCCTTTTGGGACTCGGTGTCATCCGTACCCGGCCCTTTCGGGACTCGGTGTGATCCGTACCCGGCCCTTTCGAGACTCGATGTCATCCATACCCGGCCCTTTCGGGACTCGGTGTCATCCGTACCCAGCCCTTTCGGGACTCGGTGTTATACCCAACTGATCAGTGGGATGCCATGCATACATACATACATATACATAAAAATACATAAATGAAATCAACATCATCATTAGCATTAACATTATCACTAGATCATTCCTTGAAGGATCAACCATCGTAAGATGAAATCAATAATGTCATGAGCGTATCGAGAACCATGAACTTAGATAGCATTAGAAATAGAGTCGTCATCGCTATATCTCACCTCGAAAGAACAAGTATTATGAGGTGAGATCAATCTCAAAGAATAGTCTCAAGATCATGAATAAGCTCAATAATATCGTAAGGACCATGAGTTTCATAGACTTCTAGCATTTTTGGAAGCACGGATATTATGGATATGGCACAAAGGTTTATAACAAAAGAATCATCCCTTTAGAAAGAAACGGTTTAGCTTTAACATACCTTTTTAGTCGCCTTAACTTTAACTACTCAACGCTTGTCCTCCCAGGCTCGTAAATCTATATTCAAGAAAATTTATACTATTGTTAGACTCGCCTTTATACGCTTGTCTTAGTCTTTCAAATAAATCTTTCTAGAATCTGCCGAAATTTCGGCAGCATCTCCCCTGTATTCTTGACCTCCTCCAAATACCAAAACAACTCCCAAACAATACCAACAACATCAAAAACCATATCAATACCAATATATTCCATAAAACATCACACACGATGTTTCTCCAATGTTCAAACCAACCATAACAACATCCATAATACCATAATCAAAGAATTATATTCAACTCTTTATGATTTTCTCCTATGATTCTTTCCTTTTCAAGAATTGCTAACCCTTTATATCATCTTAATCATGTAAATAATAGCAAGAACATACCTTATAGTAGAAGAACTTCACTTTATTTACCTTAAACTTGAACCACACGCGTCGCTATACGATTCTATGATCGCAACTATACGTTGCCTGAACCGGAATTCGGGAATTATTGTTGATTTAGGCTTGAAATTTGGGTTTGGAAGTTGGGGAAATTTCTAGAGGATTTTAGAACAATTTGGAAGAGATTTTGGCTGAAAACGAGGGGGAAAGCCCCTTTTATATTAGTTCAAATTCGGGGGTCACTGTAGCAGTACTGTAGCAAGTCGGTACTGTAGCAGTATTGTAGCACGCGTTTCTGCTCGGTCAGCTGAACTTGTAACGTCCATAATTCTCTACTTCGATATCGTATCGACGAGCGGTTTGTTGAGTTGGAAACTAGACTCGACGAACTTAATTTTAGGCTTTTGAAACACCTTAAAACTCTTAATATACTAGGAGATATACCCCTCCAAAATTCTGTCAACGTTTTTCCAACTTTTTGACAAATTTATTTTCTTCGATTTGCTTGATCCCTGAGTTTCCCGTAGCTTATTATATGAACGTAAACCGTCATGACCATAGGATTAGTTCGTATAATATCATATGTCCTTGAAGGATACTCCAGTATCCATACTTAGAACGTCTAATGGAGGAACTAGAGGTGTTGGAGCCGAAGTTGGGGCCCCTTCGTGCTTCGTGTAATGGGTGAAGTATGAGAGGTCCGGGATGGAGCCTCATTATGGGACTCACCCTTCTCCATGTCTGTCGGCGGTTCTTGCTCAATCCTCCCTCCAGCCACCATCTTGCCTTTTTGGGAAGCTGTTGCTTTTCTCTTCATAGGCGTTACTGAAATCATAGCGCACGATTAAGAAAAGGGAATCCTCATAACATAGTTCTATCGCACGATCTAATATGAAAAAGGAAAGTCAATCGTTCCTAAATGCCCCGCAGCCTCCTGTTTATAAGTGTGGTGCGCTTCACACCCATAAACAAGACTCTACTAGACACGGCCTGCAGACAACCCTAGGAAAGACCAGCTCTGATACCACTTTATCATACCCCAACCTTAGTGAGGCGTGATCGGCATCCAGTATCTTACGAAAACTGAGTGAACCAACTTATTACTGTCATTCTCTAAGTCTCAAACGGCAAAATATGGCCAAAAAGGCCAACTATAAATATGGTATCATGCAAACGTATAAGTACTATAAGCTTACGACGTCAACACCTCCACTTAACAAAACTTAACTAAGCTGCATACACGAATCTGTCTGCAAGCCTCTATGAACATGACTGAAGTACAGAAGTTGGGACAGGGCCCCCGACATACCCTTGATACAAAAAGCATATACAAACCCAGACTCAGCGATGCTCCAGAAAGAAGTGGAGCCCACCAATCAAGACTACTACTTGGAGGCAACCTACTGTAGAGGGTCCTCATCTCATCTGTCTAAACCTGAGGGCATGAACGCAGCGTCCACAAGAAGGGACGTCAGTAAGAACAATGTACAGAGCATGTAAGGCATGAATAACGGAATAATAAGAGACGTGAAGCATAATGAGATAAAGAGATAACCTGTACGTCTGATTGCCTCGTAAGGCGAATATCATGCATGCTTAGCTTTTCTTAGAAAAATATTTCTCATACATATATATATACACGAAATAGTAATGCTACGGAACGTGCAGCCCCATCCGTAAATAGATTATATTTCCGATGAACAAACGACCCGATCAATAAATATATAATAGTGTCGAGGAACGAACGGCCCGATCCTAAATATATAATAGTTCCGAGGAACGAACGGCCCAATCCATAAATATATTATAGTGTCGAGGAACGAACGGCCCGATCCATTTATCTCATATATCTCCGTCTGGCCATCTCGCGTCCGGGCATCCCGCGTCCGGGACGATGTCATAATATACCAGCTGATCAGGTGGTCATGCATATATAACCGCTCACCTTTCCCCATATCCCCTATATATATATATATATATATGAGCCCAAAAAAAAGCTACGACTCTATCGGAGTGACGTAAGGTCGGTAATCTCCGATTTATATTATGGAACAATTATCATCGCTATATCTCACCCTGAAGGAACAATTATCATGAGGTGAGATCAACAACAATGAGTAAAATCAAGGAAATCATGAAATATACTCAGCAATCTCATGATAGCATTAAAACCATAAACTTTAGAATTTCTAGAAATAGGATCATCCCCATCAACATTATCATCATGAAAACATAACCTTCTTTAGCGTCATAAGAAACTTTAAAAATCATGAATCTTTAGCTTTTGGAAATAAGGACATTATGGAAGACATGTATGGATTCACAAGAAAGAAGTCATCATTGTCATCATGGGCATCATAGAAAACATCTTGTCTTTAATATCATAAAACCCATGAGAATCATGAACTTATAGCTTTTCGGGAACAAGGATGTTATGGAAGACATGTATAGAATCATAACGTAGGAATCATAACCCAAGTCCCTACTTGAAACAACCAACACTCATAATCTCAACGTACAGAACCATGGGGTGCAACAATACATAGGAAAAAGTAGAGCCCGGATCAAACAAAACAGAAGCCATACGGTCATAAACGGAGATAGTACCTGTGATAACTACATCAGAGGCCTCAGAGCGTACAAATGACCGCGCCCCTCTATCACCTGTGAACCACTGCGATTACTATTACCAGTCTGAGCCCCGTCCCTGCCGGGCTGCTGTCCGCCTCTACCTGCCTGAGGACCGCCTCGGCTAGGCTGGGCACCACCCCTACCCGCGGTGTGGCCTCCCCGCCCTGCGTGTGTGCAATCCTTACCTTCACAATCTGGTGCAAACAGAGCTCGAGGAGCCTAATACTGAGTACCCTGCCCACTTTGTCTAAGTCTGGGGCAATACCTCTTGATGCACCCTATCTCACCACACTCGAAGCAAGCACGGTCCAGTGTAGGCCACTGAATAGAAGCTGATGAGGTAGTGTAGCCTCCATGCTGACCGGAAGCCTGATAATTTTCCCCTGATGGGCCCCCAGCTGACACCTATGCGGACTGAACCGGACGCCCTGAATATACTTGCAAACTCTAACCCCTAGAGAAGGAGTTACTGAACATCCCACCATTATAGGCCTTATTCTCAACCTACAGGCCTTATTCTCAACCTACCTTGTATAACTCTCATGCCTAATCCCCTCAACGATACAGACATGCTCCACTATCTCCTGAAATGAAGCACCAGTGGCGATAAGCTGAAGAGCCGACAACTGAAGTCCAGTATTCAACCCCCTCACGAACCGCCGTATTCTCTCCCCCTCAGTAGGAAGTAACTGAAGAGCATAACGGGAAAAGGAGTGGAAACGGGACTCATACACAGCAACTAACGAGTTCCCCTGATCAATAGTAGAGAACTCATCCTTCATTCGATCCCTCAGAGTATGCAGAAGGTACTTGTCCGGAAACACAGAGTAAAACTGAACCCAAGTCAACAGAGAAGACCCAACTGGCGTACACTCCACATAAGCCCTCCACCAAAGCTTGGCATCACCCAAGAACTGGAAGGTCACAAACTCTACCCCGTACTTATCCATGGCCCCCATCTTATGGAGCCTTTCGTGATAGTCAATCATGAACTCATATGCGTCCACCGACTCAGTACCATAAAACACAGAAGGCTTCATTTTAGTGAACCTCCAAAACAGATCATGTTCTTCGCCAATCATCACTGGCCTCGGGAAGACCTCAAAACCCAGAACCTCATCTAACCGAGGTGCCACCGCTGCTGCATACTGAACCCTTGGAGCTTGTGCCCTGTTCCGACCTGGGGCCGCTCCTCCTGCGCCTCTACCTGCTGGACCCGCTGGTATAGCTCCGGCCTGTGCTAACCCATGCAACCAATGCAGCACCTGTGCCATAGCATCTGGTATACCCTAAGCAGCTGCAGCTCCTGGTGGAACTGGTACTGCTGCAATCTGGGCTGGTGAGGATGCATCTCCCGCTACCTCATTAGGAACCACTGGAGGCATGGGTTCAACCACTGGGACGCCGCCCCCAGCTAGGGTCGCCCCTTTGCTAGCTCCTCTACCTCCACCTCTAACTCTAGCTGCTACCGCCGCGTGTTCTCGCCATCTGTAAGAGAATGAAGGATAGTCTGATACCAATTGGAATCAAGTAGCATGAAAGAAGAAAGATGTCACGACCCGACTAGGGGCCGTGACGAGTACCCGATACTTGTACCGAGCACCTCTTATCTGGTGTCATATTCTTATTACTAAGTGGGCCATATGAACTATACCATACATTTTTTTTTACTCGACATTAACATTAACAGCATAATCATAAACGTACGCTATTAAACTTTACTAGCACCTTATACAGTGATGAAGGCCCTCAAAAGTACAAAACATCTAATTGTACATGTCTGTCTACGAGCCTCTAAACATACTACATAGCAGCACAAAAAGGACCGGATACTGCCGAGTCCGGACATGTACACAAAAGTAGTACCAATAAGCTGGAGCCCCGAAAGAACTGGAGCACTCTCAATATACCGCTGGTGGAGCTCCTAAGGATCAAGTCTGCCAACCTGCTTACCTGCGCGGCATGAAATGCAGCGTCCGCAAGAAGGGACGTCAGTACGAATGATGTACCGAGTATGTAAGGCATTATATTAAATTTTACATAAACTTCTAAAACAAGTCTCCAACTACTACCATTTCACTAAAGTCATCCAACCTTCATTTTCAACATAGTATCCACAACAACGCAATTTCACTCCTTAACCATTGAATCCTTATTTTACATCATGGAACTTACCATAACAACAATTACAATGCTAAGTAAAATTAATTCACCACACCTTTCCATAACCTACACCATTCGGCCAACACACCACATATGCATGTTTTTATGAATTTCCATATTATCTATACTTCACAACAATAACCAACACACAACATAACACAACACACACACACACACACACACACACGGCCACACACCTACACTCTTCCATCACATGAATTTCATCCATTTTCATACACCACATCATACATAAACATCCAAAACATATAAAGGATAATAAATTCTTACCTTTTCTTCTAATCTTCCTTCTTGAATACAACTTGCAACTCACAAGAACATGTGATTTCTTGCTCCCATGAACACTCCAACTTGCTAGGGACCCTTTAATTGGTAGGATATTATTTTTTTAGAGAAATTTTTTCCAAAGTTCTTGTGGAACTTGAGGTTGGCCGAATGGCCTTCAAGTTTTTCTCCTTATTTTTCTTGTTCTTTATTTTCTTGAATTCTCTAGAAAATTTGATGAATTAAGATGACTTCCTACATATATATATCCACAAGTCTTTCACCAATTTTCATTATTTATAAATAGGTCCCCCAAAATAAAAATATGGTCACATGATCCCGCTCTCTCCTTTTCTAGAAGATCCTTCCATTTTCTTGGATTTTCTTAAAATAAATAAAGAAGACTAAATGTCTTCCTTTGTAAGATTTAGTCCACATTTCCTTATATTGTGTAATTAGCCCCCACTAATTAATAAAAATGTGGGCATATGCCACCCATGCCACACGGCCATATTGGAATTTTCCAAGAATTCTTCTTGAACACTTGTGAAATTACCATTTTACCCTTCGTCTTCCTCCATAATTCCACGGGTCATATTGCGCATTTCCCTTCTCGCCCCTAGCCTTTCTTAATATTTCCACTTCGAAATTCTTCATAAGCGACTCATATGCTTAACAAAATAAAAGTAAGTCCTTACTTGTCATATCCCCGCAATCACCTTGAATTATCCGATTGTACAAAAATGCGGGATATAACAAAAGAAAAGTGAGTTTTCCTAGTGTCCGGCAGCCTCTCGAAGATAAGTACAGACGTCTCCGTACCGATCTATAAGACTCTGATAGACATGTCCTTGTACGATGAGATCGACGAACCTAAAGCTCTGATACCAACTCTGTCACGACTCATCCCGCAATGACTGGCACCCAACTAAATCCTAGTGGGCAAACCAACACACGAGACATCTATTCATTTATATTATATTTTATATTAGCCAAGTCAAATGATTATACTCATTCACGCATCAAATAAACAAAATATGTCATGCCATAAAATATTGAAATAAGTGTGGAAGTTCTAACCATCCCTAAAATTTGAAAGTCATCGTACAGGACTCTAAGCTAAAAGCAAGTCTAAGAATCTGAAGTCTAACAAAGAAGTAATCCATAATGTCCAGAGTACGAAAAGACATCATAGCAAGAAGATCTTCGGGCGGCCTAGCATGGGAAGAAGCTCACCCTAAAATATGTCAACAATTATCCTCCATTCTAGATGTGAGGGCGAGCAATGGTCTCTATATCACAATCTGCACCCAAAGAATGTAGCAAGGTAGTATCAGTACAAACACTATGTACCGGTAGATATCATAGGCCGACTAAGATTAGTATCATGTATATTTCATAAAATCAATAGAATAAAACAAGACAGTCAACAGACATAAATATCAATAAATCACAGCAAGTCAACCAAGGACAATCACAAACCAATCACCAAGAATGTTAAGCAATCACAATCACGTAAGCCACAACGGAAATAAATTTACCACAATAACCTCACTCACTGTACATACATGCTAGGTGATGTCTTAGCTCGGTAGTCATGACCTGCAGGGGACCTATGTGTCCATGTACCACTCGTTCCGAAATACTCCTTGGACCCGAGCATAAATCTCAGCTCCGAATCGAACCTCGATCGCTGGACATATCAAAGTACCTCTCATTTTCGGAATGATCCTCGGACCACGAGCCCATAATCTAGGTCAAATGAGTGCCTTTCCAAACCTCTTACAGAATAGTGTTGCTTAACTTTCCAATATCAACAATAAACTTATCATTTCATGTCACAATACCCTTGAGAAGATTATATTAGCTGCTCATCACAACACATCCACTGTAGATTCAATCACACAAGAATAATGGCATGGAGCCTACCCAATCACTCAATCACATTCACGTAGGAATTTAGCCACACAATATCATGCATGAAAACTAGACATGTTTTGTCCTAAGGAGGTCACAAAGCATACAATCAACTAGCTAAAGTCTAACTTAAGTAAACCGTAACCTACCTCAAAGTAGAGCTGGAACATGCAGGTTACTCTGCTATAGCCTTTCCTTTCCTCAAAGCCTCAATAAGTTCACGATCTCAAAATAGAAGGCTCAATGAGTCACATTGCTCAATTCACAAACACCAAAACAAGAATACCCTTCCCTTCTCCTATTCTAAAAGTGGATGACTTTCTAGGTGATAAACAACCTATCAAGGCCCTTAGTATTCATTTACCATCAATTTATAAAACATTCTATCAAATATTACCATTACAGAGAGTTTCCTATGGCAAAGACACCATTTTAATAGAACCTTACATCTCAAATCACTTAGTTTATGATTCTAAATGTTCAATTTATGACAAATAGCAACTAATCAATCCATTTAAATGATAAGTAAGCGATAATAACCCCAACCCATCAAGTTTAGAAGGATTATTGACATTCTAAGGTTTCTACTTTACCTTCACCATTAAAGACCCACGAAGATGATTACACTAATGAAGGGGAAGGGAGCGATAGAATGAAAAGCAATGGAACTTACCTCTCAAGGTTATCTTGCCCTAGCTTGGAAACTCTCTCTAGTTTCTTGTTAAGAAGTGTGTTGGGGTTTTGTGAAAAGAGAAAATAAAACTGAGTATATAAAATTCGGGCTACTGTTTTACGTCGACCACTACAGCGGTCATCACGCCGCTATAGCGTCCCACCATAAAATCGTTGTGACCGCTATAGCGGTCCACCAACCGCTATAGTGGTACCGCCATTGCGGTACATTTCCCGCTACATCGGCCACCAAGGAAAATTGATGGCCACTGGCAGCGGTACTCCTACCTCCACAGGGGCTCGTTTTGGGCAGTGAACTTGATTTTGTCCAGTTTTTCCCCCTATCACCCCACACTTCATCCAAGGCCTCAAAAACACAGCACACAACATGCAGATATACAAAACGTCACCCCACGAATCCACCCGCAGCCTCGGAATTCCCAACGGAGTCCTAATTTCCCATAACGATCGGAAGGGTCGTTACATCCTCTTCCCTCTCTCCTCTTCTCTCTCCCTCCCTTGCTTCTCTGTTGTAGATATATGTTTTCCATCTTTTTTCTATTCTTTTCATGTGATACATTTTGGTGTGGAGTTTTGGGCACAATTTGTGCAATTTTGGTGTTGTTGATTGATTAAGATGAAACTACAATGATTGAACTATAGTTTCCAAAGAATTGGGAGGGAAATTCCATTAACCAATTGTGTCAAAGAGCTTTTTTAAAGTGTTCGCGCAAACTATTCGATGAATTGTCTGAGAGACATTTCATCCACCAATGAAGTCTGAGTAATCGAGCGATATGAGGCGATGTTTAGAAGTGTGTGTGTGTGTGGTAGTTCGGCTTCATTTTAAAGTTTTTCGTTTTAGTTTCTCGGGCTTTACTTTGCATCAATAAAGATAGGTAGTCTTTTGGTGTCGAATTGTAGCTAGCTTGTGCGTCAAGTGTTCAAATTCCCCCCCCCCCCCCCCCCCGATTTAAATTTTTAGTATGATACTGTTTGTATGGTATTTTTTTTTTAGAATGAAGTGCATAACTGAAATGAGCAGAACGTGATTTCCACATTTTCTTCCCTGCCACAATCACGACTTACAGGCTACACGCTGGGGCACCATTTTGGGGGTTGGATTCTGCTTGAATTTTGTTTGTTCAATAATTTCTTTTATGCTAGACTCTAAATTTATGTAACATTCTCCCCTCAACTTGGTTGTTGGTTTGAATCTTCAAGGAATTAATAATCCTCTTTTGAGTGAAAAACGTCTGAGCCTTGAGTTGTTAGCTGCAAAACAATCCATTAGTGATAGAAGGTATCCTTTATTAATTCTGAAGCTTTTGTGAGTCCTTTGTGATGAGACTTCTATTGAAATTGGCAGAAAACATTATGTTTCATAGTGTTGATCTTTATCATTTGTAAACATTTCTTTGGAATCATTGGTGTATGATGTTCTTCTCTAATTGCTTCACCATCTTCTTAAGGTCTATTGTATTTTTGAGGTCCTTGTGATACAAAATGGCTTCAAATTAACCTGGAACAACTCAAGGAAAAGTCAAAAAGATTTACCCTTATGCTCGAGCTTAGTGGCACCATCTTTTCTGGGAGTCCCTCTAACTTGAACTTTATTTTATTTAATTGCGTTGAGGACAATGCAACATTTTTAGCTAGGGGGTGAGATGTTATTTTGATAATTATTTTGTCTTGGGGTGTGATATGTCATATGATGGATGATAATTTGGTAGATTGAGTTTGACTTTATTTTGATAGCTATTTTTGTGCTAGGGTGTGATACGTCATATGATAGTTGATAATTTGGTAGATTGAATCTATTTTTATTTTTTTGACATATTTATATTAGGTGTAGTTTTAGGTAGTTTAGGAGTAAAAGTGGTGTGAGTTACAATTTTTTCCCGTCAACAAATTTGTGGCTTGCTTGGTACCAACACATTTGGCATATGAATTTTTGAATTTTGAAAAAGAAAAATTATTGAAGTGATGATTCTTGTTGGGTGCTTTAGACTCAACTTTTGGTTCTTATGTTCACTAATTAGTCTCTTTAGGCTACGGGTAACTTTATGAGTTCATTTGCTTCAACTGGATCTTGGATACATATTCTACTTGAGTTTTCAGGTGCCATGTGTGGTGAGGTTTATTGTGAGTTCTTCTGTATTATTTGTGGTCTAGAACTTGCCCGGAATGTGTTTCAAGGGGAAATCCTAGACTAACTTGGTTTGAAAAATGATGTTAGGCCTTCCTTGGACCGTTTTTGTGCCTGAAATTCTCTACCTTTACATATTTTCCATAGTCAACCCTTTTTGAGCCTTTAATCTTTTTTGATAACCATGTTACAATTTTTACCCTTTTGTTCTTCAATTGATCTATCTCTTGGCATCCTACCTCCCTAAGTGCTTTGAAAAATGCAAACATAAGCTAAAAGCCTAAGTTTGGGGTTGATGGTTCGAAAAGTGTGATGTGAAAGTTGTTTAAAAGGTGAAAAGGTTAAAAAGAAAAATAGTGGAACCTTCCTTGGTATTTTGAAAACGAACAAAAGAAAGGAAAAAAAAAAGAGGGAAAGGAATAATAAGAGTTGTGAATAAAGGGAAGACTAGTTGGTGAAATTAAAAGATGAAGAAAAGGTTGGAGAAGTTTTGAAGGAAGTGTGCTTTGATTGTTGAAAATTGTAGTGCTTAGGGAGATTTTGAGTCACTCTTACCCAAATTGTGCCCCACTTTAATCAAAAGCCTACATTACAACCCTTTAAGTCCTAATTGATTTTGAACCAAGTCTACATTAGTGGAGAACATGACGGGAAAGCCTATGGTACTACTTGTGTGCATTTGAACATCTTTGTGAGAGAAAGAGTTAATTCTTTCCATTTGATATCTCATTTGTATTTTGAATTGCATTTTATGAGTTTGGGATTTTCTCTTGATTGTGAGGGCACATAAAAATTTGAGTGCGTATTTGATCCAATTTCAAATTGGGAGGAATGAACAAAAGAAAGTTGTTTGTGATAAAGAGGCAAATTTTGAAGCTTTAGTGTGATGACTTGATTGCTACTTTGATTTGTTTGGTATTTGAGCACTTAAAAAGAAATGAAAATTTTAAGAAGTTGTTGGTGATTCATATTTCTTAGATTAATTGTTGTTTCCAATCAAAGTCAGATTTTGTGCTTAAAGTGGACCTTCTTGACTTGGTATAATATTGGTGCACTATTGAGTTGAGTCCTTTGAAGGGAATTGTAAGTTTTGATTTGCTTGAGGACAAGCAAAGGTTTAAGTTAGGGGGTTTGATAAGTTGGTATTTTACCAACTTAACTCTTCTTTAATCTTAGATTTTTGCTATGTTTGATTGAGAAAGTAGTGCATTCAATGTCGTTTACTTCCATTTTACATGTTTATAAGATTTAGAAGTGATTGGAAAAGAAACCAAGTGAAAATAAGTCAAAAACAAGTCAAATTGATGAAAATGTCAACAGTGGCTAATTGGTGAAAATGTCAATAGTGGCTATAAATGCAAAAACGGCCAGAACTTAAATGACGAAACTCAAGGGCTATTTTGGTAAAAACTTAATTTGAGAAGATTGAGAATCCATAAAAAGAAATACTTGGGGGGGGGGGGGGGGGGGGGGGGGGAATCATCATCTTTGGCCATATTTTTAAACTTTGGAACCTACGGTTCTTCAACCAACACTTTGGAAGAGAAGATTTGAGCACTTTAATGAGAAAATTCTTAACCCTTTCTTCAATTCCTAGTTATGTAGTGAATATCTAAGTGTGTTGTATTCCATTCCATTACTTCAATCTTGTTTATGAAAATATTCATTCTCCAAGTTTTGGATTGAAACTTGTTATGCTTATGTATTGAACGATATTTATTTCTAATAAAGTGGGTCTTTGTTTCTTTAGTTAATCTTATTCTTTAATGTTTCTTAAGGGATTACCTAATCCTAGGACTCGCCCATTTACTTCAATTAGAGCTCGGAAGAGAAAAACTAAGGTTGGAAAAGATAAATTAACAAGAATTTGAGGCTTTAAACCTTGTCTAATAACTTGAGCTTGGAATAGAAAAATTAACTTGAGATTGAATCGGTAGTGCTTAATATCACACTCTAAGGTTTGAGAAAGTTTAGAGTGAAATTCCTTGATTTGGTTGTAAGACTTTTGATGAGATTTTAGAAACCATTATCTATTAACATAAACTCGCTCTTAGTTGTAAAATCTTAAAATACATTAAATCTTTTAATTGAGAGTAATTTCCCTTGTATCCATGCTTGTGGCCATTGATCATTTTACTTGATTTCTAGGTTAGTTTTATCTTTTTTAGATTTTAAATCAAAAAATCAAATATTTAAAAAGTGTTTGGCTTAGCTTAGTTGGTGATAATCCTTTACTTTCTTAATCGCCCTCATATTGTTCTCTGTGAATTCAACCCTGAATCATAGTTGGATAAATTATATTGCGATAACCGTGTACACTTTCTCTTTGAGGAGTGAATGTGGACGTTATCATTTGTCCTAACTTTGCACTTCAATCCCTCAATCCGCCCCTTTGTAATTTATGGTCAAAACCCTAGAGATAGCTACCATGGCTTGATGGAGAAATTGACGAGCAACTCTCATATCTCTAGATCTGCTTTCGACAGTAGGTCTTTCTTGTATCTTTCTTATGTTTTCATTGCATTTATACCATATAAGATTCTATAGGGCATAATCATAATAATCAGTGACAATTAGGTGTTTGACGGTTGCTTTGTGGTGATTATATTTTTGGTATTCTGAATTTCTGTATTTTGATGATGCTTCTATCAATAGTGAAATTGTTATTGTGATTGTACATGAAAACCCAAGTTTGAGCTCCTTTGAGACTTTTAATTAATGTTCAATCATATTACATGCTATCTGATGTTTTTGTTTCATATATTGTTGTTGTAACCTTCATAATACCAGTATTTCAGGCTTCCAATATTTGTCCAAGCTTTGTTGCAATGTCGGTGCCTCGGTCTAACTGGGTTGAGAGAAACAACTGATAATTGCAGCTCATCGGACTGGTGACGTTTTTTACAGTCCTCTGAAATGAAAAATTGATAGGTAATACAAGGCAAAGGCCAAGTTTTAAGGCTTGTCCAAAAATTAGAAAATTTTACTAGTATCAACTTTAATATTAACGTTTAAAAGTTCAAAAAAGATGGTATTCTGGAGAAAATAAACTATCCAGATGAAATGGGGTTAGGAATTGGTTTTCCACCACTTGGGAAGGTGTTCTTATCTATTTTGTTTCTAATGCATTGATATAAGATAAAACTCTTATCTCACATCAATAGAGTAGGCCTAAAGTACTTTTCTTCTGTGTTGCATGCATTTTTCATAACATTAGTTACAAGCCTTCATTTTCAATGAGATTACTTACAAGCCTTAATTTTGAGTGGTGTAACAAATTGTTAGCTCATGATTTGATGTAACTTGTAAAGCTTTGTGACAAAGAGAGAAGAAATCATAATTTCTAAAAAATAGAGATATTTGGTTGTTTACACTTTTCCTCTTGAAAAGCATTGCTCTGACTTGTATTGTAGAGCTATCTTAGATTATAATTGAATAGGTTGTGAGTTGACTATGGCAAAATGATTCAAACAGCTAATGCAAGAATGACTTGTATAATAGGAATTGACAAGCAGATTGATTTAGGTATATTACTGATATAATAGGAATTAACAAGCAGATTCTTATATGCAATCCTTAGAAAAATAATAGCTTCCACCATACTTTCATTTACTTTTGGCAACATCTACCAATTACTTTCTTTATGTTTGTACCATTTCATTCTTTTGATATGGAGATATGTGCAGAATGTCATCAAATTGGTATTAAGAAAAATTTGTTGAAGTTCACTTTTGTTGAACTGAATTTATGAGTTGGGGTTTTTTGTACTGTGTTTCCCTTTGTTTTCTAATTTTTCCTGAGCTCTATTTTCCCGGTTAAATTTGAATGGCTCCAGAGGTTTGGGGTGGGGTGAACGAAGGTGTATTTTCAAGATATTTGGATCTTTAGTTATATTAACATATTTAGTTTTATATTTTTGTTTGACTAACTGGTTGTTGATCTGTTGTAATTAATTTTCTAAAAAAAAATGGAGCTACATGTATTTTATGCATTTTTCTAATTTTATAAGCATCCTTTGGTGTCAAGAAATCCAAATGGTGGATAGAAATTACTGTGACTAATAAACGGAATTCAGAAATGAAAAGGATATGATACAAATAGCAGTTATCCTCCAACATTGTACAACTTTTACCAAGTCACTTCTGCAACTTCTCGAAACACGGTGGATAGCACCATATAATTTTTAACTTTTAGATGATGAAGCGGGTACGGGTGTTCGATACTGGTGCAGATCTGGAGGTTGGATCCTTCATGATCTAAATTTTAAGATTTAGGGATACGGATCTAGGTAATGATACGGGTGCGGGGATTCAACTAAAAATAATTGAAAAATCTAAAAATAGAATTACAAAACCTAAATTATAAGACATTATGTGAAAAACTTGAGGAAAAAATATTGATCAACAGAAGAATCCCGAAAGGAGATAACAGGAAAAGGAGTGACATAGAAATCTCAATATACAAGGTATTCTATTTTCTTCAAGTCCACCTTAGCTGATGTAACGACCTATTTGGTCGTTATAGTCTTTCCGACACTTTTGCCCTTTTTTTAGCTTGATCAGCTCACTTTTGACCCGAGGGGACCCGTTGACACGCTTCCCGAGGTGTCTAGATTTGATTCAGGCGACCTTTTGTGAAATTTAGGCTTAAAGCGAAGAGGAGTTGACTTAAAGTTGACTTTTGGGTAAACGGACTTTTTTAAAAAATTTGTCGATTCAGAGAGGTCTGGATGGTCGTTTAGAACTTATGTGTATATCTGGTTTGGTTCCCAATGCACTCGGATACATTTTGAGACTTGGGTTGGGAAGTTGGAATTGAGGTATCGGGGTTGACTCGGTCAATGAGGCCTCCGTTCGAAATTTCGAGGCCACGAGTGCGTTCGTAGTGTGTTTTTATGTGGGTCTATGTATGTGATTTCTGAGCAGATGACCTCAGGATTTGGTCGTGATTTCGGTTGGGACTTGGAAAATAATTGGGATTCTGGTACTTGGTGTCTGCCAGGGCGGCACCAGTACTGCCGTAGTGGTGGGATGGCCGCCGGGGCGGCCAAGCTTTATTTGTTCCTGACCGTCCCGATAGTCTGAGAGGACGTCGGGGCGGTGGCGCCGTGGCGGTCCTTGTTATTTTTTATTAAGTGTGTATTAAAAGCCCTTAGTCTATCATTCATTACCATTACGAAAATTGAGCTCCTGGAAATGTTCTAGAAGATTCTTGGGGAAATTCTTGGTGGTAAGTCCTGCTAATCTCCTTACTAATTCCTTATTCCTAATCATCTTAGAATCCCTAGTTCCTTGTTAGTTCCTTAGTAGTGGAAGGTAAAAAGTGGATTTAATGGATATTCTACTTAGGTTTTTAAATGATGAAATTGATTGGGTTTATGCTAGACTATGATGTATCTAAGGTTGTTAATCATATATCTTCCATTATTAGTGTTGGATTCTTGAAACTAAGAGTTAAGGTTAATACCCAAAATTGGGGGTTTTGCTTGAATTTCGAAATTGGATAAATCCTTGAGTTAATTTAGCAATTAGTTGATGGGTTTTGATCACCTAGGGTTTAATTGGATATTTTACCCCCGAATTTTCCATTTTGACCTTGTGCACCTTGTTTCCCAAAATTCTAGAGTTGGTTTTGACCTAACTTGAATGATAGTAATATAGGTATCGATCTTCATGATTTCTAATTCAGATTTCAAATATGCCTAGACTTTTTTTACCTTGAGGCACAGCGGAAGGGCAAGGCTAAAGAGTGATTGTTGGTGTTATGTTGTTCAACCATCCTGGTAGGTTGTGGCTTACCCTTAGTGATACTTCGTGTAGCGAAGCATATATTTAGATGATATTGTCGGAGACAGCATGAAAACTTTCGGGTATGAAGTTGGGTTGGATATTGCCTTAGGTTGGGCCCTGTTGTGTAATTGGGGTTAGCCACCCCGTCGTGTTGTGACTTGATTGTTCTATTGTTGTTGGCTTGTTGCCACGTGTTGATAGTAGATAATGGGGATTGTTCTTCCAACGTGATTGAGATATTATAATACCTTACTTGTTGATGTTGAAACGAGGATATAGTTCTACATGACTTGTGTAGTCTTTCATGATATTGTTGGCGTGCCCATATTTGGTACTTGTGATATTGATTTGATTATTGATGTTGATACATACATTGCACGCATTCTCATCCTTCATGATATACTATTGATACATTGTTGTTACTTGATAAAACACTGTGATGAGATGGGCTCGATTTTGGATGAGAGTGATATGAGAGTCTGATATCCGATGTTTGTCCCGAAATCATAGATTGAGTGAGTACATGGACAACGCGGGTCCCCTAGGGTGGTGCTGGTGAAAACCCTCCGTGGGCAAAGATCCGGAGTCTCGTCTGTCTGTTGGGTACAGATCCGAGACGAGTAGCACTTGGACTTCGCGGGTCACCTTGGGTTGTGCTACCGCGACGTGGAGGTATTCTGTCCGAAGTACATGTGTACACAGCATTGCAATTGCATTCATACATTATTGCACTGCATTGCATCATGGCTTATATTGTGATGATTTGGTGTTTACTTGTGATGTTGGCTTCGGATTGGATATATTGAGACTTGGCATACTTGGGTTTAGATGCTTCTACCTAGGTGATGATGTGTACTTGGTTCTAAATATGTTTGACTTATACTTGTTGATTTATCTGCCTATCTTGCTTTATTATCTCAATTATGTTAGCTATACTTAGTCAGCCAATGATGCCTACTAGTACTGTGGTTTTGTAGTTACCTGCACTTGTTGCATTCTTTTATGAGTGCAGAGTTCCAGGTTGGGCCTTCTTCCATCTCCTATGGCTGATAGTCTCTATCATGACTGCTTCGAGTCTACATGGTGAGCACGAGATGCTCGCTTCCTTGAAGACTCCTCTTTATTGAAGTCTTACTTTTCCATTCTGAGACATATATCGATTTGATGTATTATTATATTTCCAGACTTACGTATTTCGAATTCTAGATGCTCTTGTATGGCTTAGACCAGACCCCGGCTGTATTTCCTTAGTTTCGCACTTTTCTATTTTAATATCGTAAGACTTACGTGATCTATTCTCTTCCGCTTAATTGATTTATTTATGCCTTTATTATCGTTTGTTTGAGGGTTCGCTTACCGAGGTGGGAAGGGTAAGTGCCCGCACAGCTTAGCCAAATTGGATTGTGTCAAGTTGGTATCAGAGCCCTAGGTTACCCGATCTATAATACAAGAGCATGTCTAGTGGAGTCTCGTGGATCAGTACGATGAGCTCCATATTACTCTGCGAGAGGCTACAGGGCATTTAGGAAATCTCACTTTCTGTCATTCTTTCGTGCTACTTTATTCTAATTGGTATCTGGAACAATCAAATTGGTATCTGACTCATATCTCTTCTCTTACAGATGGTGAGGACTCGAGTTACTATAGCCTGAGGTCAGGTGCCAAAGCCCGCAGCTATAGCTGGCACCCGAGGGCTAGCGACAGCCCGAGAACGCGGTAAAGCTAGAGGCCGCGGAGCTTCCCCAATCAGGGGCAGGGCTCCTGCGGTAGGACAGCGGCCCGAGAGATCTCTGTCTCCAAAGCTTGAGTGTCAGCAGGATCGAGACCAGGCCACAAAGGATGGTGTGGCCCCAGCACAGATACAGCCCGAGGTTACTTCTGATCAGGCCATGCAGGATACCATGGCCAGGGTCTTACTTCATCTAGATACCCAGCAGGTTGCCACTGGTGTTACTACTCCTAGCGGAGGTTCATAGATCAGAGTTGGAGCACAGACCCCTGAGCAGGGACCTACTCGGGCAGCACACCCCACTGCAGTTATGGCTCCCCGTATTAATGTGATACTCGCTCCTGGTGACGATCTTAGGCCCATGGAAGGCGCTATTATGACTGTTTCTGATAAGGATCTTGTTGGGAGGTTCAGGAAGTTAGAGCCGCCGAGATTTTTGGGTGCTTCTTGTGAGGACGCTTATGAGTTCATCCTGGATATGCATGAGTTGCTGCATATGATAGGGATCGTGGAGACCCATGGAGTTGACTATGTTTTCTACCTGTTTCGCGGCGATGCGAAGACTTGGTGGAGGTATTTTGTGGCTTGCAGACCTGAGGGTTCCCCTCCCCTGACTTGGACTCAGTTCTACCGGGCCTTCTTTGAGAAGTATATACCCTGGTCTTTGAGAGAAACGCGTAAGGAGGAGTTTCTACGTCTTGAGTAGAGGGGTATGACTGTGGAGGCCTATATGACTAGTTATCTTTATCTGGCCCGTTATTCCACCCC
Organism: Lycium barbarum; assembly: GCF_019175385.1. Taxonomy (NCBI): domain Eukaryota; kingdom Viridiplantae; phylum Streptophyta; class Magnoliopsida; order Solanales; family Solanaceae; genus Lycium; species Lycium barbarum. Next base: position 38,377,819 of record NC_083348.1, on the reverse strand, counting down.
CTTGCTCCCTACTGAGCTTGACAGGATTGGGCGTTTTGTTAGTGGGTTAGCCGGTCCTCTTCAGATTCGTTGCCTTCAAATAGAGGCCATGGGGGCTTCCTTCCAGTCCATCATCGAGCATTCTTCTTTAGTTGAGGCCGCTAAGGCCCATGCATTTGGAGGTAGTGGTGACAACAGACCACGTCAGACTAGGAGTTATGGTGGTTCAAGTTCGAGGAGCGCCGGTCAGTCTTCAAGGCCGTATCAACCATATTCCGGCCGCCCTGTGCACTCAGCCTTGCAGGTTTTCTCCAGTGAGCCACCCAGACCGAGAGCTTCTGAGAGTTTGTTTTCTCGACCATTAGCCAGGGTTGTTTCATCCGGGTTCTTAGCTTCAGTTTATCAGCTTTCGTCCCTCTGATCTGTTTTTCATGTGGAGAGGTTGAATATATTGCTAGGAGGTGTTCCCGACCCAAATGGGATTATAAGCCACAGAGGACTCCGACATCGTCTGGTGGTCGAAGTGGTACTTCTCAGAGGGGTCGCGCTTAGTCAGGCTGCGGTGATTCTCAAGGTTCCAGAGGTGGATCCTAGGCAGTTAGAGGTGGGTCCCAGAGTGTGAGAGGAGGATCTCAGACTAGACGTGGTGGGCCTATCGTTACTCCTTTCGGGGTAGGCCCGAGGCAGAGGCCTCAGTTGCTGTTATTGGAGGTACCATTTCTATCCGTCATAGAGAAGCATTTGCGTTATTTGATCCTGGATCCACTTATTTGTATGTGTCTGCATATCATGCCATTGGTTAGGATTTTTCTTGTGATAGCATAGATATACCTGTTCATGTGTCTATTCGGTTAGAGATTCTGTGATTGTTGATCGAGTTGACCGATCCTGTTTGGTTACTTTTATGAGGTATGACACTTGGGTAGATTTGATGATTCTCGATATGGTGGACTTTGATATTATATTGGGGATGTTCTGCTTTTTCCTTATCACGCGATATTAGACTATCACGGCAAGACAATCACCTTACCCATGCCGGGCATTCCTAGGCTTGAATGGAGGGCTACTCCTAGTCCCAATCCGAATAAGATCATTTCCTTTCTTCAGGAGAAGAAGTTAGTCAATAAGGGGTGTTTAGCCTATCTGGCTTATGTACGAGACACACTGTTGCATCTCCACCCTTTGAGTCCATTCCTAACGTGAGTGAGTTCGCGGAGGTATTCCCGTCTGACCTGCCGGGTATACCACTCGATCGTGATATTGATTTCTGCATTGACTTGGATCCGGGCACTCGCCCTATTTCTATTCCGTCATATCGGATGGCACCTACTGAGTTGAGAGAGTTTAAGGATCAGTTACAAGATTTATTAAGCAAGGGGTTCATTAGACCAAGTGTCTCCCCTTGGGGTGCTCCTGTGTTATTTGTGAAGAAGAAAGATGGGACCATGAGAATGTGCATTGATTATCGCCAGCTGAACAAGATTACCATTCGGAACAACTGCCCTATGCCTCATATTGATGATCTATTTGACTAGCTTCAGGGTGCCTTAACTTGCATTCAGGCTACCAGCTACCACCAGTTAAGGATCAAGGCTGAGGATATTCCGAAGACAGCCTTTTGGACGAGATATGGCCACTATGAGTTTCTAGTGATGTCTTTGGGCTTACCAGTGCCCCGACTGCATTTATGACCTTGATGAATCGCATCTTTAAGCCATTCCTTGATTCCTTCGTGATTGTGTTTATTGATGATATCTTGGTGTACTCGAAGAGTAGAGAGGAGCATGAGAGCCATTTTCGTACTGTTCTTGGATTGTTGAAGAAGCAGTCTATTTGCTAAGTTTTCTAAGTGTGAGTTCTGGTTGGAGTCTGTGGTATTTTTGGGCCATGTTGTGTCCAAGGATGGGATTATGGTTGACCCACGGAAGATTGAGGTTGTGAGGGGTTGGGCGAGGCCCACTATTGTTCCTAAGGTTAGTAGTTTTATGGGTTTGGCCAGTTATTAGTGTCGCTTTGTGAAGGGTTTTGCTGCTATTGCTTCATCTTTGACCAAATTGACTCAGAAAGATATTCCCTTCTAGTGGTCTAATGATTGTGAGGAGAGCTTTCAAAAGCTCAAGCTTCTTTTGACTTCAGCCCCGATCTTAGCATTACCCGTGGAGGGTAAGGATTTCGCGGTCTATTGTGATGCATCCCGTATAGATTTGGGTGTTATGTTGATGCAGGAGGGTAAAGTGATCGCT